>NC_045434.1:144478199-144603459 GCF_002776525.5 Piliocolobus tephrosceles
TTCTTTCTTTCTTTCTTTCTTTCTTTCTTTCTTTCTTTCTTTCTTTCATAAGCCACTGTCATCTGTTTTCTGGATTACTTAACATACTTACTTGCTTTCTGTGGTGCTAGTTTACTTTGCCAATGAACTCTTATACTGTAGCTGGAGTAAATGTCTTAGAATAAAATCGACTCTTTAAAATGAATCACTGCATGATTTTTAAACATGTCTTTTACTGTCTGCCTCTCCCTCTACATTCTATTCCAACTGAATCTTGATTTCCTTAGTTCCTGAATTATGTTCTCTAACTCTAGGCCTCCTCATATGCCTAACTGCCTTCTACCTTTCCCCTGTTTTCTTAGTTATTGTGCTACTTCTACAAAGGGAGAAGCCTTTCGCAATTTGGGCATCATATTCTTTGAGAAATCTTTCTTATCTTCAAGACTGATTATTAGTTGCTCCTTGTGTGCTGTGTTGTAGTTATGATTGCCTGTAAATGTGTACAAGAGACCATAAGCTCTTTGAGGGAATCATGTCTTTCTGGTTGGTTGATGTATCAGTGGTAAAATTTCAAGCATTATCCTGCTTTGAAAAGGTCAGAGAAAAATTTAGCGTGCTTTTCATAGTAGAAAAATTTTAATATCATTATTTGACTTTCAAGATTCTGAATTGTACATAGCATTAGTGATTTTTTTAACATTTAAATTTTCAAAAGAAAAGATAAATATGCGATACCATCATTCATATGGTTCGTTTAACTCAGCTATGGGGAGACATATAAGAGGAGTCTTATGTTTACAGATGAGTTGTCCGAGTTTGTTACCTAGTGGTAAAATCATGTTTTTACATGGTCATATAAGAAATGTAAGTTCAGTTTTTAATAATACCAGACTTCCAAAGAGAGGAAGTCATCGTATTATAAAATAAATTTGTATTTGGTATTATGAGAATGTTTTGTATGATTGTAAGTATAATTTTACAGTCTAGAGTTTTGCCAGTAGGCTTTAGAAGCCTACAGAGTGGTTAAGAATTTGATTGTGGTTGTCTTTATTGAATTGAAGGACTTCAAAGAAAATGTGTGTCCTTGCCTTTTTATGTGTGTCTGTTCTATTAAAGATTTTCAGTAGAGGATAGTACTCAACTTTCTCTGTAAAAACTCATAATTTTGAGTAGGTGTAGAATTAATTTCAAATGACATGTCCTGTGTCTTTGGAGTTACTATGAAATGATAGCATACATATAGTTTAACATATATGTAGTTTGGGGTATATTTGAGGTGTGTTGTTCGTTACCGTATTAGTTTTTAACTAGAAGTTATTTAATTTGTCTGTATTATATGAAACTTTCATGTATTTGTAATGCTAGAATAAGAGGTAAACATTTTAGATTTTACAGTGGATTGTTTTATAGAATGGGTAATCTAAAATTCTGGAGTAGGGAAATATCAAGGGAATCTTGATGTGACTGGTTGTCAGGGTTTTTTTTCTAGATGATTGTGAAATTTTTGTTCTATTAGCTATAATATAGTTGAATTCAGCTTTCTATTTTAAGAGAGAAAACTCAATAATTCTGTGGCATATATTTAGAAAAGCAGAACTTAGGGATAAATTGAAAAAGTCATCTTTTAAGGTCTTTTCCCATAAGAATCTTTGAGTCTTCAGGGGAAAAATACCGGTTTTTGAAGGCTATAATAATGTGATTAAAAAACACTAACAGATTCTTTTAAAATTTCCTATACAAGTTACTTAAATTCAGTAACTAGTAAATAACTTCTTTAAGCTATTTAAAACTAACAAAGACAATAAAGTTACGGTAATCAGAACTTGTTTGGAGCTTGTTAGTTGCAGGAATCAGAAATTCACTCAGTATCTCAAACAACAAAGGGGTTTATTTTAAATAAATGATAGCAAACAATCTTATGAATACTCATGATCAGAAAACAAATTCGAGGCAGGCCTCATGAAATTATAACCCGTCAGTATTCAAGATTATATATACTCTCTCACCACTGCTTGTCTTTGTACAGTACAGGCTAGTTTTTCTTATTTTATTAATGTTTTTTGCACACTTTCTTCTTTCCCCTGAAATTTCATTTTGCAAATGACATTGGCTTCCTACTGTGCTTGTCATGATCCCAACTTTATATGACATTTTATTCCCAGAGCCTTGTCACAGTCTCTAAAGAGAACCTGGTTTTTGACTATCCAATAGATTGGCTTCCTTGGTCAGTCCATCCCTGGACGAATTAACAATTGTTAGGGGTGTGATTATTGGGCAAAAAAAAAAAAGGCTGCATTAGTCTACTCTTCTAGAGCAAGGGTATATCCTCCAGCAAAAAGGTATGAGGACAGGTTGGTAGGCTGCCAAAACATGCCCATTATAGACCATTTTGTTTTTTGGGTAAAATTGTATTCTTGGTCAATTCATTGTTTATAAAATGAGATATGGAAACACTTATACATTGCTGGTGGCAGGGTAAAATGGTGCACCCACTGTGGATAACAGTTTGGTGGTTCCTCAGGAAGTTAAACATAGAATTACCTATATGATTCAGCAATTCCACATGTATGTATGTATGTATGTATGTATGTATTTATTTAGCTGGAGTTTTCCTCTGTCACCCAGGCTGGAGTGCAGTGGTGCAATCTTGTTTCACTGCAACCTCCACCTTCTGGGTTCAAGTGATTCTTCTGTCTCAGGCTCCCAAGTAGTTCGGACTACAGGTGCTTGCCACCATGCCTGCCTATTTTTTTTTTTTTTTTTTTAAGTAGAAACAGGGATTCACCATGTTGGCTTGGCTGGTCTCCAATGCCTGACCTCAAGTGATTCACCCACCTAGGCCTCCCAAAGTGCTGGGATTACAGGCGTGAGTCACCACGCCCAGCTCAGCAATTCCACTTTTAGATGTATACTCCAAATAATGAAAAATAGGTGTTTAAACAGAAACTTGTACACAGGTGTTCACAGCAGCACAATTCACAATAGCCAAAAGGTGGAAATAGTTCAAGTGTTCATCAGTTGATGAATGGATACATCACAACAAGGTATATCAGCACAATGGAGTGGTATTCAACTGTAAAAAGTAATGAAGCTACAATATGAATGAATCTTGAAACTATTGTACTAATGAAAGAAACCAGACACAATAGGTCATGTATGTTTCTGTTTATATGAAATAATCCAGAAGAGGCAAATTTATAGAGACTGAAAGCAGATGAATGGTTACCCAGGGGGTAGGGGAAGGGTAGAATGAGGACTGACTGTGTAATGTGTATAGGATTTCCTTTTAGGGTGATGAAAATGTTTTGGAACTGGATAATGGTGATGGTTGCACAACATTGTGAATGTACTAAGTGCCACTGGATTATATACTTTAAAATGATTAAAAAGGTAAATTTTATGTGATTTTTACCACAGTAAGACAGATGAAACTAAAGCATGGGGGGATTATGTGCATACCAGAGTATGCACAAGATCATCCACTGGGAGATAGGAAGAAAATACTATTTAGAGGTTTTTTGCTCATTTTAAGAATGGGTTTTTTGAAATACATTATAGCATGTATTTGTAATTCCTTTAAGTATAGTAGAACATATAGTTTATAAGTAAGTATACATACATTGGGAACAAGCCTGACCATTTTTATTTTTATTTTATTTATTTATTTATTTATTTTAGAGACAGAGTCTCACTCTGTCTCCCAGGCTGGAGTGCCGTGGCGCAATCTTGGCTCACTGCAACCTCCGCCTCCTGGGTTACAGCGATTCTCCTGCCTCAGTCTCCCTCCTGGGCTGGGACTACAGGTGGGTGCCACTATGCCTGGCTAATTTTTGTATTTTTTTTAGTAGAGATGGGGTTTCACCAAATTGGCCAGGCTGGTCTTGAACTCCTGACCTCGTGATCTGTCCGCCTCAGCCTCCCAAAGTGCTGGGATTACAGGCGTGAGCCTCCGTGCCCGACTGACAATTTTTATTTTTTACCAGTAGAGATGCATAGAGCAAAAAGCGTGAAAATTGTTATTTTTAATAAGGAAAAGCCGCCTGTTGCTCAATGATTTTTTACTTTAGCATTTAGGGGAAGTTTTTAAACATAGTGCCAGATTCTCTTGAAGTATGTAGGTTATAGAATCCTAGTAACACTACAGGGCTCAGTGGACATTTACTTAACAGTCTTGAAAATAACTTGGGTTGCTTTTAAACAAATGGTGTCATCTATTAAAACTGCACTGACATTTTAAATGTGGCAGGTGTTCCTAAGAAGACCACTGGAGTGTTCTTGGGTATTAGAAACTTGTTAATGTTCTTTATACTTGGAAACTGTGAAGCCAATAATACTAATGATAATAAATATGAGCATTTGGCATTTAAAGAAAAATCAGTGATTGAGGGGGAAAGAGTCATGATTTCCTCAAGGGCAGGGGCAAGAAGCATGTCTGACCAATTAATGAGAATTCTTTAAGAGACAAATTATTAAATAAAAATAACTCAGAGTGTATAATGTGTATAAACATTATACACAGTGTGTTCCATGTCATTGTGGTTATTTCCTTTTTAGATTGTGATTAAAAAGAAAAACTAATTTTGTGTGTGTGGGGGGGTGCTGTTTGACACACAGGAATTATGTAGTGGTTACATTAGGTTGCATATGCCTGTAAGGTAGCACTACTGAATTACCAAGCTTTATCTAAAAAATAAAACCAAATAGAATGTTTTCCTCTTTATAAGAATCAGTGTCTCATTTTACTGGACTCAATCCTTGTTGTTCAAAATATATTTGGACAACTTTTGGAACAGTTTGCAGAATATCCTCAGTGGTGGCAGTTCTTTTTAAATGATATTTAATTTTTACTAGAATTTTTAATTATGCAGAAATACGTAACACGGAGAAATTTTTTTTTTGTCAAAAATGAAATTATAAATAGTGAAACTTATGTCCTTTCATTCCTCACTAACCTGAACTAAATAAATGTGACTCATAAGTTTGGCTTGAAAGAATTCCAGCAGAACAACTCCATAGGCATTTTGCATGTACACCATATAGCATGTAACACTTGGTGGACCGTTAATTTAACCATCTTTTTTCCTAGATTGAGGTTTTTGAAGCTAGATCCCAAGTTTGTTGTATATGATGTAGTCTCTCCACATTGATTTTAACTGTTGCCATGCTTGTTTAAAGATTCAGAATATTTTGTGGATTTTTTCCCCCTCTCTGTGTCTTTTTCTAAACATATTGGTAAAAAGCATTCTGGGAATTCATACTGTTACAGGTAACTTTCTTTGATTATATTTTGTAATTCTGCATCTGTTGAAATTTGAATGACCCTTGGCTATCCTAAATTCATTTACTGTGATGTCACCATTTTGTTGTTAGGTAGGAAGAAAGCTTCCTTAAATTGTTTGGTCTATTGATCATCAATTGTAAAAGCATAGAGAAAAGAGTGAGCAGTTGTACCAGTGTGGAAGCAGTGATTGCTCTGGATTCCTCCACTCTTGCTGCCACCACTGTGTCATCTGCACTCCTGCTACCCCATTCAGTTAATGCTTCCCTGAAGAATGAATTCTTCTTTTTTTTTTAAAGCCTACCACGCCTTACCCTGCTTAGCTTCCGAGATCAGGTAAGATTGGGCATGTTCAGGCTGGTATGGCCATAAACATGAATGTTCTATTTATATTTTCTTCATTAATATTAGAAATAGATTTTAACATCTAGTTTCATGACCATGGTTAGAACCTGAAGTCCTATTTTGATTTGAAAGTAGATAAACACTTTGTGGGATTTAGAACCTTTAGAACAAGAAATTTATCTAGTAACATATTCCCCTATATGTTGATTTACAGTATATTAAACTTATTAAAATTTAATTTTTTCTTAAAGCTTAAAAAAGTGATAACTTTATGGTATAAAGGTTATTGGAACTTTATTTCTTTTTGTGTTTACATTTTTGCACCGAGTTTATCTTGTATTATAAAATATTTAAATAATGAAAAACAAAATTTAGTCTCATAAAGATATTATAGGGGATTTAAAAGTAATTTTAAACCAGAAACTAACTTTAGTTTTCTTGTGCTGATGAGGAAACAGAACTAAGCTACAGAATCAGGAAACATTAATGGAGATCTTAGCCCTTAGCTGGGTCATCATGAAGGAGTCAATCTCTTTGAACTTCATTTTTTCAATTGTGAGATGAAGAGGTTGTGTTTATCCTTGAGGTGGTAACTTCTAGCCTTGGTACTCTATGATTCTGTGGCATCTGTAGTTGCTGTTCCATTAATTTTGCATAACTAGAGTCAGCTTAGAAGAGGCATCGAATTTTGCAGCATTGGATGTGTCTTGATAAGCTACTGTCAGAAACGTTCAGTGGCTAAAGTAATTGAAGGGTTGTGTTTAAGTCTTGATAGCAATCTGCATATGTTTAAAAACATACTTTAAAAATATTTTATATTAGTATCATGTCATTAATCTGTATGTGTTGCTGGAAGACCTTAGTTGAGATACGCATTTAAAATAATTTTCTATTTATTGTTTATAGTTATGTTTTGTAGGGCTTGCTATATTTTTAAAAAGATGTTATGCAGTCTGCATCAGAGGTAGCACTGCAGAGCTTTAACTGGTTTGTATTTGTTATTGAATTATTATGTCGTTCAGTCTAAGGGCCCTTTGAAATTTTTGATATATTAAAAATGTATTATAGACTATGCTTAAAGAGATCCTAGTTAGATTCTTAAGTTTTAATATATCTTCAGCATACGGGAAAACTCAATATGGATATAACTTGTTTAGTTCATCAGGTGGGAATAGCACTCCTGGTATGTGTGTGACAAGGAATGGAGACAGTCAGAAGAAAAGAGAAAGGTCCTTGGCTGGATGTCTTTATTTTATTCTAATAAATGGATAATTTAATTTATTTCCTCTTTTAAAAAAGTCTCTTTACCTACTGCAACACTAGAGATGAGACATTTTGGTTCCTCAGTCTCTACCTACCATATAAACATATACCAAGAAACTCTTTAATTATAGATACCTGAGAAGCAGAATTTAAAAATAGATGCTTTTTTTTTTTTTTTTAAAGGCATGGAATAGCAGTGAAGAATAATGAGTTTTATTTATCTTGGTTCTAATAAATAATGTAGTAAATATCTTGACTTTAAGACCTAGTCTTCACAGGTTCATTGTGTGGTTGGGATTTGAAAGTGTAACTCAACTAAATGCAATGTCTTAAATGATTTACTGAAGGCAAAATGTGTCAACTGCAACCTAAAGAATTGGTAGAAGTAAAGACTGTCAGATACTTTATTTAGAAAATAATAAATTTTATTGTATAGATTTGGAGTTTGTAATATGTTATAGGATACATATAGGTAGTAAGTGGTTACTGTCGTGAAGCACATCAATGTATCTGTCATCTCATATAGTTACCTTTTTGGTGACAAGAGCCACTAAAATCTGCTTACTTAATAAAAATCTCTAATATAATTTATTAACGTTAGTCTTCATGCTGTATATTAGCTCTCTAAACTTGATCATTCTAGGTATCTACAATTTTGTATCCTTTGACCTATGTCTCCTCATATTCTCTTTTCCCACCCCCCACCAGTGGTATCCACTGTTTCATTATCTCTGCGTATTAGAGCTCTTTTTCTTTTCTAATATTCCACATAAAAATGAGATCATGCAATATTTGTTTTTCTGTGTCTGGCTTATTTCATGTAGCATAATGGCCTCTAGGTCTTTATGGTGTTGTGGCAAATGGCAGTATCTTCTTTTAAAAAATTGAATAGTATTTCATTGTATATATGTGTACCACATTTCTTTGTCCATTTTCTGTCAGTGGACATTTAGGTTGTTTCCATATCTTAGCTATTGTGAATAATACTTCAGTGAACATGGGAGTGCAGATATCTTTATGCCACTGGGCATCTCCTTTGCGTAAATGCCCAGAGGAGGGATTGCTATGTCGTATGGTAGTTCTTTTAAACATTTCTTCAGCAACTTCCATAGTGTTTACTGTAATGGTTGTATCAATCAACATTTCCACCAGCAGTGTGCTAGGGTTTCCTTTTATCTACACCCTCAATCAGCATTAATTATCATCTGTCTTTTTGCTAACAGCCATCCTTACGGGTGTGAGGTTATATCATATAGTGGACTTAATTTGCATTTCTCTGATGATTAGTGATGTTGAGTACCTTTTCATATACCCATTGACCATTTTTATGTCTTTGGAGAAATGTCTGTTCAACTCCTTTGCTCATTTTTAAATTGGATTATTTGTCTTTAAAGTTTAGATACTAATCCCTTATCAGATATGTGGTTTGCAAATATTTTTCCTGTTGTGTAGGTTGCCTTTTTATTTTATTGATTGTTTCCTTTGCTGAGTAGAAGCTTTTTAGTTTGAGGTAGTCTCATATATATTTACCTTGTAGCCTAAGCTTTTTGTGTATTACCCAAAAAATCTTTGCCAACACCAATGTTAAGGAGCTTTCCTCCTATGTTCTCTTCTGGTTTATGGTTTCGGGTCTTACATTTAGGTCTTTCACCCATTTTCATTTGATTTTTGTATGTGGTATTGGATAAAGGTCTACTTTTGTTCTTATGCTTGTGGGTATACAGTTTCCCCTTACTGTGTGTTTTCGCCACCTTTGTCAAAGATCAACTGACTGCAAATACATGGTTTATTTCTGCACTGTTATATTTCATTTTCTGTTTTTTATGTCAGTACCATCCTATTTTGATTGTAATACCTTTGTGTAGTATATTTTGAAATCATTGAGTGTGATGTTCCTGGCTTTGGGTTTTGTTTTTGTTTTTTGCTCAAGATTGCTTTGGCTATTTAGAATTTAGAGTCTTTTGTGGTTCCATACAAATTTTAGGATTGTTTTTTCTATATCTGTGAAAAATGACATTGGAATTTTGATAGGGATTGCATTAAATCTGTAGGTTGCTTCGAGTAGTATGGACATTTTAACAACATTAAGAATTAACAATATTAATTCTTCCCATGTATTTCCATCTTCTTCAATTTCTTTCATCAGTATTTTATAGTTTTCACTGTAGCGTTTTTTTACCTTCTTGGTTAGTTTATTCCTAAGGGTTTTTTTGTGTGTTTTTTTTTTTGGTGTGTGTTGGTTTTTGTTTGTTTGTTTTTTGGTAGCTATTTTTATTTTTTTATTTTTATTTATTTTTTATTTATTTATCTATTTTTATTTTTTCATTCTTTTTTTAAATTATACTTTAAGTTCTAGGGTACATGTGCATAGCATGCAGTTTTGTTACATATGTATACTTGTGCCATGTTGGTGTGCTGCACCCATCAACTCGTCAGCACCCATCAATTTATCATTTATATCAGGTATAACTCCCAATGCAATCCCTCCCCCCTGCCCCCTCCCCATGATAGGCCCCGGTGTGTGATGTTCCCCTTCCCGAGTCCAAGTGATCTCATTGTTCAGTTCCCACCTATGAGTGAGAACATGCAGTGTTTGGTTTTCTGCTCTTGTGATAGTTTGCTAAGAATGATGGTTTCCAGCTGCATCCATGTCCCTACAAAGGACGCAAACTCATCCTTTTTTATGGCTGCGTAGTATTCCATAGTGTATATGTGCCACATTTTCTTAATCCACTCTGTCACAGATGGACATTTGGGTTGATTCCAAGTCTTTGCTATTGTGAATAGTGCCGCAATAAACATACGTGTGCATTGGTCTTTATAGCAGCATGATTTATAATCCTTTGGGTATATACACAGTAGTGGGATGGCTGGGTCATATGGTACATCTAGTTCTAGATCCTTGAGGAATTGCCATACTGTTTTCCATAATGGTTGAACTAGTTTACAATCCCACCAACAGTGTAAAAGTGTTCCTATCTCTCCACATCCTCTCCAGCACCTGTTGTTTCCTGACTTTTTAATGATTGCCATTCTAACTGGTGTGAGATGGTATCTCATTGTGGTTTTGATTTGCATTTCTCTGATGGCAAGTGATGATGAGCATTTTTTCATGTGTCTGTTGGCTATATGAATGTCTTCTTTTGAGAAATGTCTGTTCATATCCTTTGCCCACTTTTTGATGGAGTTGTTTGTTTTTTTCTTGTAAATTTGTTTGAGTTCTTTGTAGGTTCTGGATATTAGCCCTTTGTCAGATGAGTAGATTGCAAAAATTTTCTCCCATTCTGTAGGTTGCCTGTTCACTCTGATGGTAGTTTCTTTTGCTGTGCAGAAGCTCTTTAGTTTAATTAGATCCCATTTGTCGATTTTGGCTTTTGCTGCCGTTGCTTTTGGTGTTTTAGACATGAAGTCCTTGCCCATGCCTATGTCCTGAATGGTACTACCTAGGTTTTCTTCTAGGGTTTTTATGGTATTAGGTCTAACATTTAAGTCTCTAATCCATCTTGAATTAATCTTCGTATAAGGAGTAAGGAAAGGATCCAGTTTCAGCTTTCTACTTATGGCTAGCCAATTTTCCCAGCACCATGTATTAAATAGGGAATCCTTTCCCCATTTCTTGTTTCTCTCAGGTTTGTCAAAGATCAGATGGCTGTAGATGTGTGGTATTATTTCTGAGGACTCTGTCCTGTTCCATTGGTCTATATCTCTGTTTTGGTACCAGTACCATGCTGTTTTGGTTACTGTAGCCTTGTAGTATAGTTTGAAGTCAGGTAGCGTGATGCCTCCAGCTTTGTCCTTTTGACTTAGGATTGTCTTGGCAATGCGGGCTCTTTTTTGGTTCCATATGAACTTTAAAGCCGTTTTTTCCAATTCTGTGAAGAAACTCATTGGTAGCTTGATGGGGATGGCATTGAATCTATAAATAACCTTGGGCAGTATGGCCATTTTCACGATATTGATTCTTCCTATCCATGAGCATGGTATGTTCTTCCATTTGTTTGTGTCCTCTTTTATTTCACTGAGCAGTGGTTTGTAATTCTCCTTGAAGAGGTCCTTTACATCCCTTGTAAGTTGCATTCCTAGGTATTTTATTCTCTTTGAAGCAATTGTGAATGGAAGTTCATTCATGATTTGGCTCTCTGTTTGTCTCTTACTGGTGTATAAGAATGCTTGCAATTTTTGCACATTAATTTTGTATCCTGAGACTTTGCTGACGTTGCTTATCAGCTTAAGGAGATTTTGGGCTGAGACAATGGGGTTTTCTAAATACACAATCATGTCATCTGCAAACAGGGACAATTTGACTTCTTCTTTTCCTAACTGAATACCCTTGATTTCTTTCTCTTGCCTGATTGCCCTAGCCAAAACTTCCAACACTATGTTGAATAGGAGTGGTGAGAGAGGGCATCCCTGTCTTGTGCCAGTTTTCAAAGGGAATTTTTCCAGTTTTTGCCCATTCAGTATGATATTAGCTGTGGGTTTGTCATAAATAGCTCTTATTATTTTAAGGTACGTTCCATCGATACCGAATTTATTGAGCGTTTTTAGCATGAAGGGCTGTTGAATTTTGTCAAAAGCCTTTTCTGCATCTATTGAGATAATCATGTGGTTCTTGTCTTTGGTTCTGTTTATATGCCGGATTACGTTTATTGATTTGCGAATGTTGAACCAGCCTTGCATCCCAGGGATGAAGCCCACTTGATCATGGTGGATAATCTTTTGGATGTGCTGCTGAATCAGGTTTGCCAGTATTTTATTGAGGATTTTTGCATCGATGTTCATCAGGGATATGGGTCTAAAATTTTCTTTTTTTGTTGTGTCTCTGCCAGGCTATTGTATCAGGATGATGTTGGCCTCATAAAATGAGTTAGGGAGGATTCCTTCTTTTTCTATTGATTGGAATAGTTTCAGAAGGAATGGTACCAGCTCCTCCTTGTACCTCTGGTAGAATTCAGCTGTGAATCCATCTGGTCCTGGACTTTTTTTGGTTGGTAGGCTATTAATTATTGCCTCAATTTCAGAGCCTGCTATTGGTCTATTCAGGAATTCAACTTCTTCCTGGTTTAGTCTTGGAAGAGTGTAAGTGTCCAGGAAATTATCCATTTCTTCTAGATTTTCTAGTTGATTTGCGTAGAGATGTTTATAGTATTCTCTGATGGTAGTTTGTATTTCTGTGGGGTCAGTGGTGATATCCCCTTTATCATTTTTTATTGCATCTATTTGCTTCTTCTCTCTTTTCTTCTTTATTAGTCTCGCTAGCGGTCTGTCAATTTTGTTGATCTTTTCAAAAAACCAACTCCTGGATTCATTGATTTTTTGGAGGGTTTTTGGTGTCTCTGTCTCCTTCAGTTCTGCTCTGATCTTAGTTATTTCTTGCCTTCTGCTAGCTTTTGAATGTGTTTGCTCTTGCTTCTCCAGTTCTTTTAATTGTGATGTTAGAGTGTCAATTTTAGATCTTTCCTGCTTTCTCTTGTGGGCATTTAGTGCTATAAATTTCCCTCTACACTCTGCTTTAAATGTGTCCCAGAGATTCTGGTATGTTGTATCTTTGTTCTCATTGGTTTCAAAGAACATCTTTATTTCTGCCTTCATTTCGTTATGTACCCAGTAGTCATTCAGGAGCAGGTTGTTCAGTTTCCATGTAGTTGAGCGGTTTTGATTGAGTTTCTTAGTCCTGAGTTCTAGTTTGATTGCAGTGTGGTCTGAGAGACAGTTTGTTATAATTTCTGTTCTTTTACATTTGCTGAGGAGTGCTTTACTTCCAATTATGTGGTCAATTTTGGAATAAGTGTGATGTGGTGCTGAGAAGAATGTATATTCTGTTGATTTGGGGTGGAGAGTTCTATAGATGACTATTAGGTCCGCTTGGTGCAGAGATGAGTTCAATTCCTGGATATCCTTGTTAACTTTCTGTCTCGTTGATCTGTCTAATGTTGACAGTGGAGTGTTGAAGTCTCCCATTATTATTGTATGGGAGTCTAAGTCTCTTTGTAAGTCTCTAAGGACTTGCTTTATGAATTTGGGTGCTCCTGTATTGGGTGCATATATATTTAGGATAGTTAGCTCTTCCTGTTGAATTGATCCCTTTACCATTATGTAATGACCTTCTTTGTCTCTTTTGATCTTTGATGGTTTAAAGTCTGTTTTATCAGAGACTAGGATTGCAACCCCTGCTTTTTTTTGTTCTCCATTTGCTTGGTAGATCTTCCTCCATCCCTATATTTTGAGCCTATGTATGTCTCTGCATGTGAGATGGGTCTCCTGAATACAGCAGACTGATGGGTCTTGACTCTGTATCCAGTTTGCCAGTCTGTGTCTTTTAATTGGAGCATTTAGTCCATTTACATTTAAGGTTAATATTGTTATGTGTGAACTTGATCCTGCCATTATGATATTAACTGGTTATTTTGCTCATTAGTTGATCCAGTTTCTTCCTAGTCTCGATGGTCTTTACATTTTGGCATGTTTTTGCAATGGCTGGTACCGGTTGTTCCTTTCCATGTTTAGGGCTTCCTTCAGGGTCTCTTGTAAGTCAGGCCTGGTGGTGACAAAATATCTAAGCATCTGCTTATCTGTAAAGGATTTTATTTCTCCTTCACTTATGAAACTTAGTTTGGCTGGATATGAAATTCTGGGTTTAAAATTCTTTTCTTTAAGAATGTTGAATATTGGTCCCCACTCTCTTCTGGCTTGTAGAGTTTCTGCTGAGAGATCTGCTGTCAGTCTGATGGGCTTCCCTTTGTGGGTAACCCGACCTTTCTCTCTGGCTGCCCTTAAGATTTTTTCCTTCATTTCAACTTTGGTGAATCTGGCAATTATGTGTCTTGGAGTTGCTCTTCTGGAGGAGTATCTTTGTGGTGTTCTCTGTATTTCCTGAAGTTGAATGTTGGCCTGCCCTGCTAGGTTGGGGAAATTCTCCTGGATCATATCCTTAAGAGTGTTTTCCAACTTGGTTCCATTTTCCCCCTCACTTTCAGGCACCCCAATCAGACGTAGATTTGGTCTTTTTACATTATCCCAAACTTCTTGCAGGCTTTGTTCATTTCTTTTTCTTCTTTTTTCTTTTGGTTTCTCTTCTCGCTTCATTTCATTCATTTGATCCTCAGTCGCTGATACTCTTTCTTCCAGTTGATCGAATCGGTTACTGAAGCTTGTGCATTTGTCACGTATTTCTCGTGTCATGGTTTTCATCTCTGTCATTTCGTTTATGACCTTCTCTGCATTAGTTAGTCTAGCTATCAGTTCTTCCACTCTTTTTTCAAGATTTTTAGTTTCTTTGCGCTGGGTACGTAATTCTTCCTTTAGCTCTGAGAATTTTGATTGACTGAAGCCTTCTTCTCTCATCTCGTCAAAGTCATTCTCTGACCAGCTTTGATCCGTTGCTGGCGATGAGCTGTGCTCCTTTGCAGGAGGAGATGCGCTCTTATTTTTTGAATTTCCAGCTTTTCTGCCCTGCTTTTTCCCCATCTTTGTGGTTTTATCTGCTTCTGGTCTTTGATGATGGTGGCGTACTGATGTGGTTTTGGTATAGGTGTCCTTCCTGTTTGATAGTTTTCCTTCTAACAGTCAGGACCCTCAGCTGTAGATCTGTTGGAGATTGCTTGAGGTCCACTCCAGACCCTGTTTGCCTGGGTATCAGCAGCAGAGGTTGCAGAAGATAGAATATTGCTGAACAGCGAGTGTACCTGTCTGATTCTTACTTTGGAAGCTTCCTCTCAGGGGTGTACTCCACCCTGGGAGGTGTGGGGTGTCAGACTGCCCCTAGTGGGGGATGTCTCCCAGTTAGGCTACTCAGGAGTCAGGGACCCACTTGAGCAGGCAGTCTGTCCGTTCTCAGATCTCAACCTCCATGTTGGGAGATCCACTGCTCTCTTCAAAGCTGTCAGACAGAGTCGTTTGCGTCTGCACAGGTTGCTGCTGCTTTTTTTTTGTTGTTGTTATTTAGCTGTGCCCTGTCCCCAGAGGTGGAGTCTACAGAGACAGGCAGGTTTCCTTGAGCTGCTGTGAGCTCCACCCAGTTCAAGCTTCCCAGCGACTTTGTTTACCTACTTAAGCCTCAGCGATGGCGGGCGCCCCTCCCCCAGCCTCGCTGCTGCCTTGCGGTTAGATCGCAGACTGCTGTGTTAGCAATGAGGGAAGCTCCGTGGGCGTGGGACCCTCCCGTCCAGGTGTGGGATATATTTTCCTGGTGTGCCTGTTTGCTTAAAGCGCAGTATTGGGGTGGGAGTTACCCGATTTTCCAGGTGTTGTGTGTCTCAGTTCCCCTGGCTAGGAAAAGGGATTCCCTTCCCCCTTGCGCTTCCCAGGTGAGGCGATGCCTCGCCCTGCTTCAGCTCTCGCTGGTCGGGCTGCAGCAGCTGACCAGCACCAATTGTCCGGCACTCCCGAGTGAGATGACCCCAGTACCTCCGTTGAAAATGCAGAAATCACTGGTCTTCTGTGTCGCTCGTGCCGGGAGTTGGAGACTGGAGCTGTTCCTATTCGGCCATCTTGCTCCACCCCTCCTTGGTAGCTATTTTTTTTTTATTATACTTTAAGTTCTAGGGTACATGTGCATAACGTGCAGGTTACATATGTATACATGTGCCATGTTGGTGTGCTGCACCCATCAACTCGTCAGCACCCATCAATTCATCATTTATATCAGGTATAACTCCCCAATGCAATCCCTCCCCCCTCCCCCCTCCCCATGATAGGCCCCAGTGTGTGATGTTCCCCTTCCCGAGTCCAAGTGAGCTCATTGTTCAGTTCCCACCTATGAGTGAGAACATGCGGTGTTTGGTTTTCTCTTCTTGTGATAATTTGCTAAGAATGATGGTTTCCAGCTGCATCCATGTCTCTACAAAGGACGCAAACTCATCCTTTTTTATGGCTGCATAGTATTCCATGGTGTATATGTGCCACATTTTCTTAATCCAGTCTGTCACTGATGGACATCTGGGTTGATTCCAAGTCTTTGCTATTGTGAATAGTGCCGCAATAAACATACGTGTGCATGTGTCTTTGTAGTAGCATAATTTATAATCCTTTGGGTATATACCCAGTAGTGGGATGGCTGGGTCATATGGTACATCTAGTTCTAGGTCCTTGAGGAATCGCCATACTGTTTTCCATAATGGTTGAACTAGTTTACAATCCCACCAACAGTGTAAAAGTGTTCCTATTTCTCCACATCCTCTCCAACACCTATTGTTTCCTGATTTTTTAATGATTGCCATTCTAACTGGTGTGAGATGGTATCTCATTGTGGTTTTGATTTGCATTTCTCTGATGGCCAGTGATGATGAGCATTTTTTCATGTGTCTGTTGGCTGTATGAATGTCTTCTTTTGAGAAATGTCTGTTCATATCCTTTCCCCACTTTTGGATGGGGTTGGTAGCTATTTTTAAATGGGATTGTTTTCCTGGTTTCTTTTTTGTATAATTCATTGTTAGTGTATAGAAATGCTACTGATTATTGTATTTTGATTTTGTATCCTGCAAATTTACTAAGTTTGTTTATTCTAAAAGTGTTTTTGTAGAGTCTTTAGGGTTTTCTATGTATAAGATCATGTCATCTGCAAATGGTGACAATTTAATTTTTTCCTTGCCAATTTAGATGCTATTTATTTCTTTCTCTTGACTAATTGCTCTGTCTAGGACTTCTATTACTGGGTTGAATGGAAGTGGTTAGCATGGGGATCCTTGTCTTTTTTCAGATCCTAGAGGAAAAGCATTCAACTTTTCACCATTGAGTGTGATGTTAGCTGTGTGATTGTTGTATATGGCCTTTATTGTGTTGAGGGTGTTGAGGTACATTCCTTATATATTTAATTTGTTGAGAGTGTTTTTTTTTTTTTTTTTATCATGAAGGGATGTCAAACTTTGCCAATGCTTTTTCTTCACCAATTGAAATGATCATACAGTTTTTGTCCTTCATTCTATTGATATGATGTATCACATTGATTTGCATATGTTGAACCATCTTTTCATCCCAGGGATAAGTCCTAATGGCCATGATGAATTTTTTTTTTAATGTATTGTTTAATTTGGTTTCCTTGTATTTTGTTGAGGGTTTTTGTATCAACAGTCATCAGAGATATTGGCCTGTAGTTTTCTTTTTTTAACGTGTCTTTGTCTGGTTTGAGTTTCAGGGTAATACTTCATATAATGAGTTTAGAAGTATTCCCTCCTCTTCTATTTTTTGATATAGTTTGAGTAGGCTTGGTATTAGTTCGTCTTTAAATGTTTGGTAGAATTCAGCAGTGAAGCCATTGGGTCCCAGAGTTTTCTTTACTGGGAGACTTTTTATTATGGCTTTGATCTTGTTACTTGTTATTGGTCGATTCAGGTTTTGGATTTATTCATGGCTTAGTCTTTTTTTTTTTTTTTTTTTTTTTTGAGACGGAGTCTCGCTCTGTCGCCCAGGCTGGAGTACAGTGGTGCGATCTCGGCTCACTGCAAGCTCCGCCTCCCAGGTTTACGCCATTCTCCTGCCTCAGCCTCCGGAGTAACTAGGACTACAGGCGCCCGCCACATCGCCCGGCTAGTGTTTTTGTATTTTTTTTTTTAGTAGAGACGGGGTTTCACCGTGTTAGCCAGGATGGTCTCGATCTCCTGACCTTGTGATCCGCCCGTCTCAGCCTCCCAAAGTGCTGGGATTACAGGCTTGAGCCACCGCGCCCGGCCCATGGCTTAGTCTTGGCAGGTTGTAGCTAGGAATTTATTCCAGATTTTCCAGTTAGAGCAATTAGTTGCTCTAATGATCCTTTGAATTTCTGTGGTGTTGATTGTAATGTCTGCTTTTTTTTTGTTTTAATCTCTGATTTTATTTGGAGCTCTTTTTTTTTTAAGTCTGGCCAAAGGTGTTTCAGTTTTGTTTGTCTTTTCCAATTGATCATTTGTATTATTTTCTTTGTTTCAATTTCATTTACTTCTGATCTATATGATTTCTTCTAATTTTGGGTTTGGTTTGCTCTTGCTTTAAGATGCATTTTAGGTTATCTATTTGAAGTTTTTTGTTTTTTTATGTTGGTACTGATACCTATAAACTTTCCTTTTGGCATGGCTTTTGCTGTATCCTATAGGTTATGGTATGTTGTGTTTTAATTATCATTTGTTTCAAGAAATTTTTCACTTTCCTTTTAAATTTCTTCATTGACTCACAGGTCATTCAGGAGCATATTGTTTAATTTGCATATTTTGGTATTGTTTCCAAAATCCTCTTGTTACTGATTTCTAGTTTTATTCCATTGTGATCAGGGAAGATGCTTGATATTATTTTTAGATTTTTTGAACGTTTTAAGACTTGTTTTGTGACCTAACATGTCCTCAAAAATGACCCATTTGCTGAGATAAAGGATGTGTATTCTGCAGACATTGGATGAAATGTTCTGTATCTGTTAGGTCCATTTGGTCTACAGTGCAGATTAAGTCTGCTGTTTCTTTGTTTATTTTTCTGTCTGGAAGCTCAGTCCAATGGTGAAAGTGGGGTGTTGAAATTTCCAGCTGTTATTGTATTGGGGTCTGTCTCTCTCTTTAGCTCTTAACAATATTTGCTTTATATATCTGAGTGCTTCAGTGTTGAGTGCATATATATTTCTAATTGATATATCCTCTTGTTGAACTGACCCCTTTATCATTATATAGTGACCTTCTTTGTCTCTTTTTATAGATTTTGTCTTAAAATCTATTTTGTTTGATAAAAGTATAGCTATTCCTACACTTTTTTGGTTTCCATTGGCATGAAATATCTTTTTTCATCCCTTTATTTTCAGTGTTTATCTGTCTTTATAGGTGATGTGTGTTTCTTGTAGGCAGCAGTTCCATGGGTCTTGTTTTTTTTTCATCCATTCAACCAGTCTGTGTCTTTTGATTGGAGAATTTAGTCCATTTACATTTAATGTTATTACTGATAAGTAAACACTCCTGCTATTTTGTTATTTATTTTCTCGTTGTTTTGTGATCCTCTCTTCCTGTATTTTTTTAGTGAAGATGATTTTCTCTCGTGTTGTGATTTAATGTCTACCATTTTATTTTTTGTGTATGTGTTGTATGTTTTTTTATTTGAGGTGAGGTTACCATGAGGCTTGCAGAGACTATCTTTAACCCATTATTTTAACAAGTTCATACTGCCTGCATAAACAAATAAGCAAAAAGAAGACTTAAAAAAACTCTACACTTTAACCTTGTCCCTCTGCTTTTTAACTTTTTATTGTTTCATATCTTTTTGTACTGTCTATGTCTTGAAAAGTTGTGGTTAGTTTTGATTGGTTCATCTTTTAATCTTTCTACTTAAGAGTAAGCTTACACACCAGTTACAGTGTTATATTATTCTGTGTTTTCCTGGGTACTTACTGTTGCCAGGGAGTTTTGTACCTTCAAATGATTTCTTATTGCTCATTAATGTCCTTTTCTTCCTGATTGAATTACTTCCTTTAGCTTTTCTTGTAGGACAGGTCTGATGTTGATGAAATCCCTCAGATTTTGTTTGGGAAAGTCATTATTTCTCCTTCATGTTTAAAGCATATTTTCATTGCATATACTATTCTAGGGTAAAATTTTTTTTCTTCAGCACTTTAGGTTTGTCATGCCACTCTCTTTGGGCCTGTGAGCTTTCCACTGGAAAGTCTGCTGCCAGATACATTGGAGCTATGTTGTAATTTGTTTCTTTTCATTTGCTGCTTTTAGAATCCTCTCTTTATCCTTGACCTTTGGGAGTTTGATTATTAAATGACTTGAGGTAGTTTTCTTTGGGCTAAATCTCCTTGGTTTTCTGGAACCTTCTTGTACTTGGATACCTTTCTCTAGGTTTGGGAAGTTCTCTGTTCTTATCCTTTGGAATAAACTTTCTACCCTTATCTCTTTCTTTGCCTCCTCTTTAAGGCTAATAGCTCTTAGATTTGCCCTTGTGAGGCTATTTTCTGGATCCTGTAGTCATGCTTCATTGTTTTGTATTCTTGTGTTGTTTTGTTGTTTTCTCTGTATATTTTTTTCTTTCTTTCTTTCTTTTCTTTTTTTCTTTTTTCTTTTTTTTTGGAGACAGAGTTTTTTTCTATCGCCCAGGCTGGAGTGCAGCGGCACGATTTCAACTTACTGCAACGTCTGCCTCCCAGGTTCAAGCAATTCTCCTGCCTCAGCCTCCCATAGCTGGGACTACAGGCACATGCCACCACACCCAGCTAATTTTTGTATTTTTAGGAGAGATGAGGTTTCACCATATTTGCCAGGCTGGTCTCGAACTCCTGACCTCGTGATCCACCTGCTTCGGCCTCCCAGAGTGCTGGGATTACAGGTCTGAGCCACTGTGCCTGGCCTCCTCTGTGTATTTTCAAATAGCCTATCTTAAAGCTCACTAATTCTTTCTTCTGTGTGATCAGTTTTTCTGTTAACAGACTCTGATTCATTCTTTAGTATATCAGTTGCATTTTTCAGCTGCAGAATTTCTGTTTGATTCTTTTTCTTTCAATCTCTTTGTTAGATTTATCTGATAGAGTTTTGAATTATTTCTCAATGATATCTTGAATTTCTTTGAGTTTCCTCAAAACAGTTTGATATGGTTTGACTGTGTCCACCCAAGTCTCACCTTGAATTGTAATAATCCCCATGTGTCAAGGGCAGGGCCAGGTGGAGATAATTGAACATGGGGATGGTTTCCTGCATATTATTCTTGTAGTAGTGAGTAAGTCACCCAAGAGCTGATGGTTTTATAACTGGACATTCCACTGCACAAGTCCTTTTGCATGCCCCTGTGTAACACGTGACTTTGCTCCTCATTTGCCTTCAGCCATGATTGTGAGGACTCTCCAGCCATGTGGAATTGTGAGTCAATTAAACCTCTTTCCTTTCTAAATTACCCAGTCTCGAGTATATCTTTATTAGTAGCATGAGAACAGACACACAGCTATTTTGAATTCTCTGTCTGAAAGGTCACATATTTCCGTTTCTCTAAGATTGGTCTCTGGTGTCTTATTTAGTTCATTTGGTGAGGTTCTGTTTTCCTGTGTGGTCTTGATGCTTGTAGTAGATGTTCATTAGTGTCTGGACATTGAGGAGCTGGGTGTTTATTTTAGTCTTCTCAGTCTGGGCTTGTTTGAACCTGTCCTTGGGAAGGCTTTCCAGGTATTGGAAAGGACTTGAGTGTTGTGATCTAAGCTATATCTGTATTAGAGGGCACCCCAAGCCCAGTAACATTGTAGTTCTTATAGACATACTACCTTGGTGGTCTTGGATAAGATCTGAAAGAATTCTCTGGATTACCAGGCAGAGATTCTTTTTCTCTTCCCTTTCTCTCAAATAGAGTTTCTCTGTGCTGAGCTGCTTGGGGCTGGGCATGGGGTGACAAGCACCCATGTGGCCACCACCACTGGGATGGGGCTTGGTCAGACTTGAAGTCAGCACAGCACTGGGTCTCACCCAAGGCCCGCTATATCCACTACCTGGCTACAGCCTATGTTCACTAAAGGCTCTAGGGCTTTGTATTCATGTAGCAACCCTAGCCAGGCTTGTGTAGTTCCCTTCAGGGCAGTGAGTTCCCTGAGGCACTGGGCAGGTCTAGAGATGCCATCCAGGAGCCAGGGACTGAAGTAAAAGACTTTAGATATCTACCTGGTGTTCTATTCTCCTGCAGCCGAGCTAGCACTCAAACCATGAGACATGGTGCTTCCCACTTTTCCCTGCATGCCATAGGCAGAGGAGCCTCACCCCATGGCCACCATCGCCACAGGCCCATGGGGAGTACTGTCAGGCTACCACTAATTTTCACTGAAGGCCCAAGGCCTCTTCAGTCAACTCGTGGTCAGTGCTGCCAGGTCGGGGAGTAACACTTCAGGGTAGTGGGCCCCCTTCTGGCTCAGGGCAAGTCCAGAAATGCTATCTAAGAGCTAAGGCCTGGAATTGGGGACCCCAAGAGCCTGCTTGGTGCTCTATCCCACTGTGGCTGAGCTGATACTTAAGGTACAAGACAAAATCCCCTTTGCTTTTCCGTCTGCTTTTCTTAAGCGGAAGGAGTTTCTCACCATAGCCATCATAGCTGGGAATGTGCTAGGTCTCACCTGAAACCGGAGGTCTCACCCAAGGCCCATGGTGTACTACCTGAGTGTCACTGCTGGTTATTCAAGGCCTACAGGCTCTTTAGTCCTGGATGCTGCCGGGACTGGTTCCTTCCCTTCAAGGCAGTGGGTTCCTTTCTGGTCCAGGGTGTGTTTATAAATGTTATTTGGGAGCTGTGGCCTGGAATGGGGGCCTCATGACCTTGTCTGGTTCCCTGTCCTACTGCGGCTGAGCTTATAACCAAGGTGCAAGACAAAGTCCTTATTACTTTTCTCTCTCCTTTCCTCAAGTGAAAGAAAGGGGTCACGAGCTGTGTTGCCTGTGGTTAGGGGAAGGATGGTGCAAGTACTCCCTTAACTGCTTTGGCTGGTGTCTCAGTAAGTCACATGCCCCCATGTCTCCTGGCTTCGAGCCCAGCTGACAACTAGGACTTGCCTAGGAACTGCAGTTGTGGCCTGGGCTGCCTTTCAAGTTTATTTAATGCTCTAGAGCACTTTAGCCCAGGTGGCCAGGGTTGCTGGAACTGAACGATTGCCCTCTGGCTAGGGCTGGTGTGAGCGGGCGTTAGCTGCCTAGTTTTGCTTTCTGCTGTGACAGGGCTGCGCTGAATTTAATGTAGTCTCATAATGAGTGCCCTCTCCCTCTCGTTAATCATAGAATTTCTCTCCGTGCCTTGTGGTCACTGCTAGGGGATGGGGAAGGAGTGGCATCTACAATTCAAGACTGTCTTTCCTACTCTCTTCATTGCCTCTTTCAGCAACATGAAGTTAAAACCAAGTACTGTGAGTGTTCACCTGATTTTTGGGTCTCATGAAGGTGCTTTTTTTTTGGGGGGTAGATAGTTATTAGATATAGTGTTCCTTTTGGGGGGACCATCGGTGGAGTCTTATACTCGGCTATCTTGCTCTGCCCCTCTTTAGGATTTTTTTCAGTCAAAATCTTCTAAGTGAAAAATTTTCTCCTACACTTTGCAGTTAAAAAAATTTGTGTGTTGGCGGGGATACATGTATAAGTGGATAATGGAGCTGGTCTATAAACAATGACAAGCATTCTTTTAGAAAATTTTATCAGATACAACATAGGAAACTTTGGAATGTGGTTAAGTGTATTTTGCACTACAGTGGCAGAGAAAAAAAGGAAAAAGAATGTGGTTAAATGTAAACTGATACTATCAAATGCTTATTGAAATATTTTGAGGTGTGGTAAGCCTTAATTTAAACATATTTACATTCAAAAGTATACAGACATTCAACAAGGTTACTGATCTAGGGAACGGGTTTAGAACACAGGGGATGCTTGAGTTGCCTGTTCTCACATAGTTTACTAGAAATATTACTTCTAGTAGACGATACTGGTAATTCTTGCTTTCTTGATTTATGAAGATTTTAGAAATCTAGCCTGCAAATACTTAAAAAAAATTTTATTGCAGTTATACATTATCTTTGTACCTTAATGGTTAGAGTTATTTCATTCCTTCATTTTACTCATGAATAGCAGTTTGTTTTCTATTACTAGTAATTCCTAATGAATCTATTTCTTTTTAAGAATGATACAGCATAGTGGTTTTCAAATCTAGCTGCACATTAGAATCACTTGGGATGGGCCGGGCGT
This sequence comes from Piliocolobus tephrosceles, assembly GCF_002776525.5. Lineage (NCBI taxonomy): Eukaryota > Metazoa > Chordata > Mammalia > Primates > Cercopithecidae > Piliocolobus > Piliocolobus tephrosceles. The sequence continues at coordinate 144,501,705 of NC_045434.1, forward strand.
GGTGGCTCAAGCCTGTAATCCCAGCACTTTGGGAGGCCGAGACGGGCGGATCACGAGGTCAGGAGATCGAGACCATCCTGGCTAACCCGGTGAAACCCCATCTCTACTAAAAAATACAAAAAAATTAGCCAGGCGAGGTAGGTGGTGGGCGCCTGTAGTCCCAGCTGCTCGGGAGGCTGAGGCAGGAGAATGGCGTAAACCTGGGAGGCGGAGCTTGCAGTGAGCTGAGATCCAGCCACTGCACTCTAGCCTGGGCAACAGAGCGAGACTCCGTCTCAGAAAAAAAAAAGAACCACTTGGGATGTTATAAAAATATACGAATGCCTAGTCTTGCCTTTGAGAATCTGAGTTAATTAATCTGTGAAGCCTCAGTCATCTCTATGACTAATTTTTTAAAACCAGCATCTCACTACATTATCTCTAGACTAGGCTACAGTGCGGTGGCTACTCATAATTGGAGACATAGCAGCCTGCAGCTTTGAATCTGGGGCTCAAGCATTCTTCCCACTTCAGCTTCCTGAGTAGCTAGGACTACAGGTGTGGACCACCATACTCAGTAATTAAAAAAAGTTTTTTTGTAGGGATGGGTTCTCACTATGTTGCCTGGGCTAGTCTCAAAATCCAGGCATCAAGTTATCCTCCTGCATCAGCCTTGCAGAGTGCTAGGATTATAGGCATGAGCTGCTCCACCCAGCCTGCTTGATATTTTGATTTTGTTGTCAGAAATAAGAATTTTGTTGTTAAAAGTATTATGTCAGAAATAAGATCTGAGATCTGAAATATTCCTCTTTTTTTTTTTTTTTTTTTTTTAAGGAGAAGCTCTTTGAATTGGTGGCTCATAATCTTTATATAACTTAATGTATTCGACCTTGAGTATAAAAAAATTTTGCCTTGTCCTGTTAAAAATGTAGATTCCTAGGTCTGCATTTAGAGAGTGTTTTAGTAGATTTGGGACAGGAAATAGGTACCTGGATGTTTAACTTTGCGTCTTAGGGATATTCATGCAGATAATCTAGTCCTTACACCACTTTGAGAAACCTGACCCTTAGAAGCTTTTTCTTTTATTCTTAAGAGATTTCCACGATCCTACTTTTGCAGGTGGAAGAGAAATACAATCTTCACTTTGCTTGGAAGAAAATTATTGAGGCAAAGAAAACATAGATATTGTTTTTCATGGTATGATTTCTGTTGTATTAATAGTTGGGGCCAGGCATAGTGTCTCATTCCTGTAATCCTAGCACTTTGGGAGTCCAAGGTTGGGAGGATCACTTGAGCCCAGGAGTTTAAGACCAGTCTACGTAACATGGCAAAACCCTGACTCTACAGAAAATACAGAAATTAGCTGGGCATGGTGGCTTGTGCCTGTAGTCCCAGCTACTTGGGAGGTTGAGGTGGGAGGATTGATTCAGCCCAGGAGATCGAGGCTGCAGTGAGCCATGATCGTATCCTACTGCACTCCAGCCTGGGCAACAGAGTAAGACTCTTTTTTTTTTTTTTCTTTTCTTTTTGTTTTTTAAAAAATAGTTGTTAAAAAAAAAGTTTTTAAAAAAAAGGTTGACAGGTACTTGAAGAAATTAGGTATGTTCTGGTTTTCAGAAGTTATTTTTTTTTCCACTGCTAGATATGACAATTTTTATTTAAGTTCAGAGTCCTAGGTCTGACTAATTAATTTAAAACTGCCTTGAAGATAGAGTGAAAAAAATTGCAGTACTCTGTTCATCATACTCATAACTCATGTAGCCGAGTGTGGTGACTCCTGCCTGTAATCCCAGCACTTTGGGAGGCTGAGGTGGGCAGATCATTAGGTCAGGAGTTCAATACCAGCCTAGCCAACCTGGTGAAACCCCATCTCTACTAAAAATATAAAAATTAGCCAGATGTGGTGCTGCACGTCTGTAATCCCAGCTCCCTCCTGGGGAGGCTGAGGCAGGAGAATCACCTGAACTCAGGAAGCAGAGGTTGCAGTGAGCCCTGATCACGCCATTACACTCCAGCCTGGGCAGCTGAGCAAGATTCCGTCTTGAGGAAAAAAAAAAAAAAATCAGTAAAAATAATGGTTTTGTCTGGACCTGCATCTATTTTCTCTTTAGTGTTCTTAATGATAAATGAAATTCTGGTTGGTCACTGGCATTATGATTTAGGGTTCCAAGTACAATATTTCAGTGCTAGAGTAATTACCTTTGGTCAAAGCCAGTGCTTTAGATTATAGATTCTTTAATTTTATCAGTCAACAAATATGCACACTGTGCTGCTTTTGGTTTACTCTGAATAGGTGGACAAGTGATAATCGAGAAATAAATACATAGAAGAATACATGAAGTTCTTTATTTCGTTACAGCTGCACCTTTTCTGTATTTCCCCTTACCTATACTTGCTTCCTTTACTTATGTGGCTTAGATTGCCTGTTCTTTAAGTGCATAGCTTTCTTGCCAACAGTTTTTCTTCCTTTCGCCCATTGCCTTTACTTTGCTCTTGTTGAAGAAAAATCACATACTTCTGCATATTGCTACAACTCTAAATGCATGGTTTCCATTTATAGTTGGGCGCCTCTCAGGTGCCCTGTACCTTCCATGTTTCTCTAACCAGCTTTTTCTTAATGTTTAAAATCTTTTTCACTTTCATTAAGCTGCCATCTCCTCATTCAGCAGATTAGCAGAGCAGAACTTCCTCAGCCAACATCTTGCCACCAAACCTAATTTGTCTGTATCTGTCCCCATCCTTCCTGAGAGTATACAACCTATTGATTATGCTCTTGGCAGTCAGGCTTAGGTGGGTTCAAATCCACCATTGAAACCTTAGGCCAGGTTAGTTAACCTTCTTGAAGTTTGGTTTCCTAATCTATAAAGTGAGGGCAGTAATACTTAACAGTACTCCTAGAGGTTGTAAAGGCCTTAGCATTGTATCTTATAAGTACTAATTTTTCAATGCAAAATGATGATGATATTGTAAACAGTCTTTTAAACAGGGAAATGAAGGGTCTCTTTCTCTCTTTTACTCTAAGCTAAGCCTACTGCCGGTGAATTCTGTCCCATCCCTTTTGGGACATTGCTCTATTTATTCTCACTCTTCACTGATTTTTCAAAATCAACCTTTCTATTGGCCCTGTTCCTATCAGCATTTAACATGATAAAATTTTTTCTTATTTAAAAAATCCTCTTTTTTATATCCTATATACTTTTACAACTACTGTTCTACTAATTTTCTTCCTTTCACAATTTCTTGAATAACTTGATTCTATTTTCTATTTCTATTTTTTTCGTCTTTCACTTACTCTTAAACCACTGAAATCTAGGTTTGACCCCCATCATTCCACTGAAGTGACTTACTAGTGATTTCCTTGTGTGAAGTCCAGTGGAGACATCTCATTGTTTTACCTTAGATTCTTCATTAGTAGTCGGTTTTGTAGATCATACCCTCCTTCTCGAAACATTGTTTTCAGTTTCTGTGGTATTATTTTTGTCTAGACAGTCACCAAGTTCTATAGGGCCTATCTTACAAAGCTCTCAAATTCACCCTACTTACCTTTTCTATCTCCATCCCCACTACCTTAATACAGTCCATTTTCTCTTGAATTATCACAACAGCTCCTTAATTGGCCTTCCTATAGAGTCTTGTTCCATTCGAATCCATTCTTCTTGTTCTAATGTGAATGATGTTTGTAAAATGCAAAAATATTGTGATTCTCCAGGTTAAAACTCCATCCTAGTTAGTCTAGTCTGAGTCCAGTCTTGGTTTTATAGAGCACTGTGTAATTGATTCCTTTCTTCCTCTTGAGCCTCAACTCTTTCTTCACTCCAAGTCACACCAAAGCTGTCTGTGGTGGTAAAGTCCCGTGCTTTGCCTAGAAACGTTTCTGCATGGTATCTCTTCTGTTTGGAACAAACCCCGGAACCCTTTCCTTTTTACTCCCTTTTCTTAGCTAATTCTCTCTCTTCTGCGTGGTCTCTGTTGAACTTCTTTTGGGAAGCCACCCCTAACCCTTAGAGATTTTTGTTTGATGCCCTCCTATATTATGTGCTTCTCTCTTTATAGCACTTAACACCTTGTATTTTATTTACTTAACTGTGTAAATAAATATAATTTTCTCAGCTTTCTCCCTTGACTGATATCCTCTGTTAGGAAAAGTTCTTTGTCTATTTGTTCACCGTTTTATCTCCAGTGCTTAGTACAGTACCTTAGCTTAATAGGTAAATGAATTAATGAATAAATGGGTGAAATCTTGCTGGTTCTTCAGGTATTTGGAACTAAGAAAAAGTATATTAAACATCTTTACTTTAGCCTAAGTATGTATTTGGCTTATTTAAGCCTTCTATATAAACCACTCTAAGTGGCTAATCTTTTCTTACAGTTTTAAGCCAAATAAACAAAACAAGGAAAATACAGCCTAGTTGTCAAACATGATCTTTTTTTTGTTTGTTTTTTTAAGTCTCGTAGGGACATACACATATTGTGCTCTCTAATGTGGATGTAGTCTACCTTCCAAATTAAGGTAGATTCTGGGAAGAGAAACCAGGTAAACTTTGTAATAGAGGCCATTGAAAGAATGGCTATATTTTCAGGATTGCTGATGAAACCTTTTATGCAAGAGAAAATAACATCTGAAACACATTAGAAAATATACTTCTTTCTGAGGACTAACACAGATAACATATATAATGAAGACTTTTTGGAAAGCGGCAAGTGTTTTTGTACAATTGTTTGAGGTTATCAAAACTTTTACGAATGACATGTTTTGTTAGAAGATTGTCTACTCTGATATATATATATACATTTAATTTTAAAAAAATCTAGTACTCTTCTTTCTCTGCCTGGATTAGTATTTGTACTAGCAGATGAATAAGATCAGGAAGAGTTGTTAAACAGACTAAGTTTTTTACTCGTTCTGCTGTATTTGAAAGTAAGGCAAGAAATGAAGGCCCATTTAGGTTTTTGGATCATTACTGAGTTTTAGATATAGGTTAACTGTCCCAATGTATAAAATCTGAGCTCAGTATTACAGATAAATTAGTATATGTAAATAATTATGTTATGAAAAGAATTTTATGGCAAGAATCTTCCACCCATACTTAACTTTTCTGAATTTCGTTTATGTCATCTGTGGTAATAATACCTATTTCAAAGGGTTTTTCATGAAGTATAAGTATGATTACATATGTAATTATAACTAATGTATATTCAGTAAATATTTGTGGAATGAGAGTATAAGGTAATACTGGTATAAAGAATAAAATTAATAGAACTGTAAAATTATAATGAATAATATTATAAGGTAGCAAATCGCTAAAAATAATTTCGTTAAAAGTTTTAATTTCGTCGAGTTTAAAATTTATATAAACTGAGCCCTTACTGGATGCTCATACACCTGAATATTACTTTTACCATTTATTTATTTATTTAAATACTCTTTAAAAACCACTGTCCTGTAAATACTTAAGTTGGTCTAATATGATTGTATAAAAGGACTGCCATTACTAAATTGAAGGGACTCTTGCCCTTGAATTTGTCCTCTCTCCAGCCTCCGCATCAGAATGCATTAAGAATATATAGCAGCTGTGCCAGATATAATGGTGCCTGTTTAACTACTGTGCTAAAGCACTAAAATTGAAAGAGTAGAAGTGTACTTACTTAATAGCTTAAGTTATATAACTGTAGTAGGTCTAAAGATTAGATTTGTTTGAGAAAGGTTTTACAACATGGGAAGTGCTTTAGCAGCTGTCATTCTTTAGTAGAATACTAATATCTAAAAAGGTATTTCAAATAAATCCCTCCATTGAGTCTAGATAGCAGCTGAGAATTATTTACAAATTGGTGAGTTCCAGAACTGGTGGCATGATTGCACTGTGTCTTAAAGTTTAACCAGAAATAAATGGCAATAAATTTGCTAACATAAAAAGGTTAATTTTAAATTAATTAATCAGATGGGATCTCTTAAATTGTGATATTTCAACTGGTGCAATCTTAAATATGTACCTTAACTAAATACTTTCTCATTTGCTAGCCCAAGATAAAGCAATAGTGGCTACAAGGAAGGTTGATAAATTTATATTTACAGTACATGGGTTCAAACTGCACAGGTCCACGGAAGTGCAAATTTTCTCCTCCTGACACCGCTGAAACAGCAAGATCAACCCCTCCTCTTCCTTCTCAGCCTATTCAACATGAGGAGAATGAGGATGAAGACCTTTAGGATGGTCCACTTCTACTTAATGAGTAGTAAATATATTTTCTCTTCCTTATGATTTTCTGAATAACATTTTCTGTTCTCTAGCTTACTTTATTGTAAGAATATAGTATGTATTATAGGTAACATACAAAATATCTGTTAATCGACTGTTTATGTTATATGGTAAGGCTTCTGGGTCAATAGTAGTCTTAGTAGTTAAGTTTTGGGGAGTTAAAAGTATTTTAGACTGCACTGGGAGCGTCTGTGCTCCTAACCCCTGTTGCTCAAGGGTCAACTGTATTTATTTTTTAAAACAGACTTTTTAAAAAAGCATAGTTTTAGATTTACAGAAATGTCTAGAACATATTACAGGGTTGCTGTATACTCTGTACCCAATTTCCTCTATTATTACTATCTTACAGTAGTATGGTATGGTACATTTGTTGCAATTAATGAATCAACATTGTTATTATTAACTTAACTTTATACATTATTGAGTTCCTTAGTTTTCACCTAATGTCCTTTTTCTGTTTCAGAATCCCATGTAGGATATCGCATTGCATTTAGTTTTCATGTCTCATGAGTCTTCGCTTGGCTGGAGCAGTTTTTCAGACTTGCCTTGTTGTTGTTGATCTGAACAGTTCTGAGGGGTATTAGGTATTACAGATGCCTCTCTGTTTGAATTTGTCTGATATTTTTCTCATGATTTGACTGGGGTTATGGGTTTTTGAGAGGAAAACAATAGAAGTAAAATGCCGTTTCTATCACATGCTACCAGGGTGCACACTGTCAGTAAGATTTATTGCTATTGATGTGACTTTAATCACCTAGCTGAGGTCGTGTTGGTCAGGTTTCTCCACTGTAGTTATTCTTTTTTCTCCCCTTTTCATACTGTATTCTTTGGAAGGAAGTCACTATGCACAGGCCACACTGAAGTAACGGGGAGCTGTGTTCCCTATTCTTGAGGGCAGAGTGTCTGCGTAAGTTATTTGGAATTCTTCAAGGGAGACTTTTTCTCTTTTTTCTCATGTATTTATTTACTCATTTATATCAGTGTGGACTGACAGTTGTTTTATACTTTGGATTATAAGGTGGTACTGCTTTATTTATTGTTGCTCAAATTGTTTCAGTTTTCGGCTGTTGGGAACCTTTCTATTGGCTCTTGTGTCCCTGTGATATAACCCCATCAAGGTGATATCTTTTTTTGTTGTTTTTTGAGCGCTTCCTACTTCTTGGCACTATAAAATACTTGACGCTCATTTTGTGTATTTCCTGCCTTAGTTCTAGAATCAGCCATCTGTCCAGGGAACCCTAGTTCCTATTGGAGAATGGTATTAGAAACCAAAATTTGGATACCAAATGTGGTTATTGCTGCTGGGCATTATTACTTTTATTTAGCTGCCTCAGCTGATACAGCAAGAAAATGTGTGTATATGAACCCATGTATATGCATGTATCTATAAACTGAGCTAAACTTGAGTTCATGTAATGACTCCCAGCTCTAATCCATTACCACATGGATCATTCTAACCTCCTTCCCTTGTTTATCTGTACATTTCCACTAACCATTTAATTATTTAATTTCATTATATATGGACATCAGTATTAGAATTGTTAATTGTGAATTGTGAAAAACTCTATCAACTAGAATACAGTGCTATATGTACAGTTCCTCTTGCCTTTAGTCTTACAGATGCCACTCATTTCCAGTTACTTAGGTCAGCACCTTTTCTTCCTGCCCCTCAGTAAGGTTGTTTGACACATTCTTGATACAGATTCTTTTATTCCTGAACTTGTAAATGACTTTAAAAAAATTTGCGAGGCGGGGCGCCCTGGCTCTCGCCTGTAATCCCAGCGCTTTGGGAGGCCGAGGCGGGCGGGATCACGAGGTCAGGAGATGCAGACCATCCTGGCTAACACAGTGAAACCCCGTCTCTACTAAAAATACAAAGTATTAGCCGGGCGTGGTGGCGGGCGCCTGTAGTCCCAGCTACTCAGCAGGCTGAGGCAGGAGAATGGCGTGAACCTGGGAGGCGGAGCTTACAGTGAGCCGAGATCGCGCCACTGCACTCCAGACTGGACAGAACGGGACCCCGTCTCAAAAAAAAAAAAAAAAAAAAAAATGGCATACATTCAGATTCATTCTTTGTGCTTTAAAGGTTTATGAGTTTTGATAAATGCATAGTATTATATACCCAACATTGCAGTGTTATATGGAAAAATTTCACCAGTCTGGAAAAAAAGTTCCGTCTAAAAAAAAGTTCCCTTTGCTTCATGTATGCAACCCTTCTCCAACCGCGTTAAACTTCTAGGAACTACTGATGTTTTTTTTGTCTCTGTAGTTTTGCCTTTTATAAATTGTCATACGATGAGAATCATAAAGTATATATAGCCTTTTAGACTGAAGAAAATTTTTTAAATGTTCTTTCCGAGTATCTTTAGAAACATTGATTTAGAATAACTTTGATTAAAGCCTAATGCAAACTTCCATCTCATATACCACCTCTCTGCAGCATCCTTTGATGGTCAGTCACTCAATATCTGTTTCAGTTTATCTAGTTCTAGGGAATTCACTACTTTATGAAATAATACATACCATTGTTTGTTATAACGAATTCTTTACTTGGTGTTAAGCCTCAGATTCCTCCCCAGAAATTCTACTCAGTGATATGGATTTGACTGTGGGATGACTTGAAATAGGTCTGTTCTCTTTTCTACATAGCAAGTATTCGTATCTTGAATGCAGTTTCAGTATAGCTTCTTCTGCTTTTCAGTATACCCTCTTCTTTAAGTTTTCTGCTTTTCAGAGCCATAGTTGATTAACAACTTCAGTTCTAAATAGGATGCTCAGAGTGTAATTTTATATGTCAGCTACATAGCTCTTTATGAAGTTTCCTTTGCCATTTTCTTCTCTCTCAAGTTTCTTATACATTGTGATCATATTAGCCTTCCAAATGCAAATGTTTGCTTGTATAATCATTGTTTAAAACTTGCATTTACTCCCTATTGCATTAGAATGGTATGCTTTACAACAATTTGTGAAGGGCATGGTTCACAATAATCTGTGAAGTTTAAAAAAATGTATAGATGCTCTACTTCCTGGGGATTCTGGAATTGGACAGAGATTTTGGAGACTGCCCTATTTTGTAGAAGGGGAAACTAAGAGCCTGATAAGGTGTAATATTTGATATTCTGTCTAGAATGTCTTAACCTCTTTTTACCTTTCCTTTTGAAATTCCATCTATTTTTCAGGATTCAACTTGCTTTTTACTTCTTACATGACGCATTGTTTGTATCTCCCTGAAATGATCATTTTGTTCATAACATGCTTATGCATTCATCATGGCTAGTTAAATTTTGCATATGTGTATTTCTTTTAGAGTATATTAATCATTAAAAGTCTAGCAAATTCTAGGAATTGACTAAGAATTTTATAAGCTTTCTTATTTTTCAATATTTAAATAGCTACTGTTCATGCAGTCACATCTCCTTCCCTAAATTGTAATGGTCTTGAAGGTAGTGCTGCATGTTGGTTATATGTGCATCCTTTAGAATGGTTGATGTAACAGAACATACAGTGAATGTGTGTGGTAAGCGTTTGAATGGGTTGATGAAAGTTCAAGATAATATTACATGTTTTTTGAGCAGCACTTTATACTTTACCTCATTGTAAGCCAATGATCCAGCTCAGAGGACCACAATTTTTTTTGGTTGGTTGGGAGGGCCTGTCAAGGCAAGTTCATGCCATCCTATACTTATCTGGTTGTTTTGTAATTCAATACCATATTTTCTGTTTATGTGGTTAAATGTTATCTTGTTGTTGGTCTAGTTTTCTAGCTTGCCTGTTATTTCTTAATCCTGATTTTTTAAATCTATAGTATTTGCTGTGTTTCTCAGCTTCAGATTCATAAATTTGGCAAGTTTGTCTTTTATGTGTTCATCTAAGTGTCAAGTGTTGCAAAGAATTGAGGCTTGTATGTTCCTTTAGTATACTTAACTCCCAAGATGTCATAAACAGAATATTAAAACAATGCTCTAAATATAATCTAGAACTATATCTGAACTATCATCACTGAAAAGTCATCCATCTGTATAACTACTCAGCACTTATTTTCTTTTGTAGTTTCTGTTTTCATTTTTATGAGCACTATCTGTTTCTTGAACTTTACTATACAACATTAAAGATGTAGAAAAATGGCTCTCCTCTTAAAAATCGTACAATATGATAAAATAAGACATTCATTTTAAGATCTAAAGGGATAGGTGTACCTAAACATTTTCTCCTTCAGGAAGTGTACTATTTAGTGACCTAGGGAACAGCCAGTGTCTTCATAAACCCACCATAATATTCCTGATAATTTCCTTTTGGAAGTGTCTTTCGTGAGAGAAATGTTATTAATGCCTTATGAGTAGACACTATGAAGTAGGAGAAACTTATCACATAGGTGTTTTTAAATATTCTGCTCTTTGAGGGCAGTAACTTTGCATACTTCTAGCAGAGTTAGAAGTGGGCAGAGCTGATAAGCCCAATTGTCAGATCGATTCTTTATGAAGAAAGCGAAGAGCGGAAACTTAATGCTGTATTTGTGTATACAACATAAATGGAATCCATTTACAAGTCAGAAAGGATATGTAGTAATAAGTGACCTGAGTAGTACAAGTATCTTAGGATCCTTGAATATTTTGCTTGGAAAAAAAGCTTTTGCAGTTATCTGTCTTGTCCGTTTTCATTTTAAAGACAAAGAAGCAAGACCCAAGGTTTAATGACTTGAATACCATGGTTAGTTGTTGGTAGAGCTGGGACTTGAACTAGGACTCTTAGGTGAATCTTAAAGTTCTAAAAGAGTGCAGGTGATCTCTTTGTAACATTTTCTTCCTAGAAAAGTTATTTTCCCTTTAAAAAAATTGTGCGATTTCTTATGTGTATAAGACTAATGAAATATTTATGCACAGTTATAGAGTAATTATGAAATCAAATAACCTATCATTGTTTAACCACTATCCAGGTTAAGAAATAAAATATTGATCACACTTCACAAGTTTCCTAGGAATAGTTCTTCAGTTATACCTTGCCCCTTTCCTCTTCCCAGAGGTAAATATGATCTTTTGAGAAAATAATTCTTTGCTGCTTTAAAAGCTTTTAATCACCTATATGTGTATCCTTTAATAATAAAGTTTAGTTTTTCATGCTTTTGAACCACACTGTATCTGTCCATTTGTAATACATTATGTTTGTGATATTTATATGTGTTGATGTAAATAGTTGTCAATTTTCATTGCTATATTAAGCATCATATTAGATGGACTTTGGGGTTGTTAATAATGCTGCTATGAACATATGTCTTACACTATGTATATTCAAGAGTCTCTTGAGGTTGTACCTAGGTATGGGATGTCTGGATCTTAGGGTATATACATCTTTAGCTTTACTAATTAATTCCAAACTGAGATATTCTAGTCTGTTCTGAGAAAGCTGTTTGCTTCCTATTCATACTTAGTTCTAAGGTATAGACCTTCAGGATCTCAGCCCAAAGGCTGGACTGGTTTTAAAGTTCTCCCTTGATAGGCCCTAGACTCCAACTCTGATCTTCTGCTATTTTAAGCTGTCAAAAGGACTGCTCAGCCTCTCAGTCCTCTCTTCTGGATCAATAAATTGCTCCAGGCAAAAGTGCCCCCAAAACATGTTTTATCTTTCTGGTTTCCATCTTGTGGATCTTTGCCTTGTAATAACTCACAGTTTTGTTAGCTCTTTGATGCTTTTAAGAACTTTAAAATATTTTCTCCAGCTTTATATTGGTTGTCTTCAGGGAAGAGTTTGTTCTGAATTTGCCTCGTCTGTGTTTTCCAGAAGTGAAAATTTGAACCCACTGAGATTTTAGTTTTAGTTACTATATTTTTAAATATTTTATTTGCTTCCTTTTCAGAGCTACATGCTCAATTTTTATAGTTTCCTATACCTTAAAAATATTTTTGAGCTCACCTTTTATTCTTATTATTTGTGTCTTGCTTTCTTGCATGCTTGATAATTTTTTAATGTGAGCAGGCTGAGCACTGTCGCTCATGCCTGTAATCCCAACACTTTGGGAGGCCAGGGTGGGCAGGTCACTTGAGGTCAGGATTTCGAAACCAGCCTGACCAATGTGGTGAAACCCCGTCTCTACTAAAAATACAAAAAATAGCCAGGCGTGGTGGTGTGTACCTGTAATCCCAGCTACTCAGAGGCTGAGGCAGGAGAATCACTTGAACCCGGGAGGCAGAGGTTGCAGTGAGCTGAGATCCCACCACTGCACTCCATCCTGGGGGACAGAGCGAAACTCTGTCTCAAAAAAAAAAAAAAAACAATTTTTTTTTTTTTTTTTAATGTGAGCTATTCATTTTCTTTGGAAAATTACTTATGGATTATCTTTGAGGCCCAGGATGAAAATATATTTCTCTAGACAGGATTGCATTTGCTTTTGTGGGTATCTTGATTCAGCATTGGAGGTGGGAAGGGGTTGTGTCCCTGTCCAGGGCCATTGACTTAAACTGTAGTCATGGATTGAGGTTTAGGGGACCACTCAGGTAATATAATTTGGGGCAGTAAAATATGTCTTCTTTCCTCAGTCCAAAGGCAACTCTCCCTGGGGGTTGGAGTGAGGGATACGGTCCCAGCTTAATGTGGAGAGAGTTTCCTATTACACTATCTACCTTGGTGGCTTTGTCTTATGTTCCTTGGCCAAGTGAAGTCTAGAAAACTGAGCTCAAGCTGGCATGGTTCGGTACCTGCCCTCAAGCCAAAAGCAATGTTAGTTCTCCTTTTGCCCCTGTTTATTCTTTCACTTAGATTTTGGCCTGTTGATAAAGCCTTAGTGTCTTGCTGATTTGTCCATACTTTTAAAATATTACAGGTACCTGATTTTTGCTTTGCTCATTTTAAATTCAGGATTTTACTTATTTTCAATACAGAATTGATCTTTATACCTGAAAGGCATATTATTGGGAGCTGAGGTATTAGTTTATGTCTTAATATAGAATATCATAAAAGGCTTTTGATCACCATTGACTTCTGGAGTTTCATTGAAAGTGAGTGGGCCTGGCTTTTATGCCTTGTAATCCCAGCACTTTGGTAGGCTGACCTGAAAGGATCCCTTGAGGCCAGGAGTTCAAGACCAGTTTGAGCCACATAGCAAGAACCTGTCTATAAAAAATGTTTTTAAAATTAACCAGGCATGGTGCTATGTGTCTGTAGTCCCAGCTACTTGGGAGGCTGGGGTGGGAGGATCACTTGAGCCCTGGAGTTTGAGGCTGCAGTGAGCTATGATTGTGTACTCCAGCCTGGGCAACAGAGTGAGACACCATCTCTAATGAAAGAAAAGAACGAAGAGGGAGAAAGAGGGAGGGAAGAAAAGAAAGAAAGTGAGAGATTATTTGTGAGTTAGGGAATTGGCACTTCCTGTAAACTCTTTGAGCCCTTCATTAAGGAAGAGAAAGCATCTTATGATATAGCTCTTACTTCACTGATTTTTAAAATTTTGTGTGCTGTATACATACATTTATTGTTAAGTCACCTGATGTCCTCTGGTTGTTTTCAGTATGTTTAATGAGGCTCAGTGTTCGTAGGAAAATCAAGCTTCTCTTTTTGAGTAGCAAAGTATAATGAAGACTTTTTTTCCTTGGTTTTTATTTAGGAAAAGTATAAAACTTAGAAAAACTAAAACAGTAATGTGATAAGAATCTGCATAACCTTCACCTAAATTCACCAGTTGTTAACAACTTAACATTTTCTAATGTATTTTCTCTCCTTTTACCCTTATTTTCCTTCCCATCTGGTATAATGTACTTTTAAAATTGCTGAGTCATTTAAAAGTGGGTTGTATCCTCTTATACTTCAGCAAATATCTCCTAAAAAGAAGGGCATTTCCCTGTATAACTTTAAATACCATTATTATACTCCAGCAATTTAACATTGGTACAATAAAATTATATACTCCACAATCTATATTTAGATTTTTCCATTTATCCACAAAAATGTCCTTTATAGCTGTTTAACGCCTGAGGGGATCTGCCCCAAGATTATGCATTACATTTGCTTGTCATGTCCCTGTGTCCTTTAATCTAGAGCATGGCTTGGCAAACTTTCTTAAAGGACCAGATAGTAAATAGTTTAGGCTTTGTGGATAATGTTATTCTATTGCAGCTCTTCCTCTTTGTTATTATAGCTGGAAAGTAGCCATAGAAATTATGTAAACAAATGAGTGTGGCTATGTTCCGATAAAACTTTAGTTAGACTCCTGTTGTAAAATAGCTCTCCCTCTTTTTTTGTTTTTTGAGACGGAATCTTGCTGTCACCCAGGCTGGAGTGCAATGGCGTGATCTCAGCTTACAACAACCTCCACCTCCCGGGTTCAAGCAGTTCTCCTGCCTCAGCCTCCCAGGTAGCTGAGATTACAGGCACGCACCACCATGTCCAGCTAATTTTTGTATTTAGTAGAGATGGAGCTTCACCATATTGGCCAGGCTAGTCTCGAACCCTTGACCTCTGGTGATCTGCCTGCCTTGGCCTCCCAAAGTGCTGGTATTACAGGCGTGAGCCACTGCACCTGGCCCTCTTTTTTGTTTTTAATGACACTATTGAATGACTATTTTGAAGAATCAGGCTGATATTTTGGCAGAGTGTCCTTGATAGGGATTTTTAAAAATGTTTCTCCATTAGTTTTTTTAAGATTACAAATGCCCATGGAATCTTAAGGGTTGTTACCACAGTAGAAATGGAAATCTAGTTTTTTGTAAAAGATTCTGATGCAGTTGAATATAAAATCTTTCCTTCTGTTTCTGTCTGCCTGTCTATGCCTCCCTTCTGCACTCCTTCCTTCCATCCCTCCCTGATTATTGTGTATGTAATATTACTGCCTAGAAATTGGACAGTAAAATTAACTTACAGGCCAAGCACACTGATTCATGCCTATAATCCTTGCACTTTTGGAGGCTCTGGCGGGAGGAGTGTTTGAAGCCAGGACTTTGAGACCAGCCTGGGCAACAAGGCGAGATCCCGTCCCTACAAAAAAACAAAACAAAACAAAACAAAGCCCGAGAGAACAAAATTCACTGGGAAAGGTGGCATACCTGTGGCCCTAGGTACTCGGGAGGCTGAGGCGAGAGGATCACTTCAGCCCAGGAGTTTGAGGCTGCAGTGAGCCATGATTGCACCACTGCCCTTCAGCCTGGGTGACAGAGTGAGACTCTGTCAAACAAATAAATAGATAAGTAAGTAAGTAAGTAAATCAACCTCCAGATTACTAATTCCTTAATGTTCTCTTTAGATATCAGGATTTTTACCCCTATACTCTTTCATATAAATGTTTTTATATTCATAAATGTAAATAAAGAATTCAAAAGGACTTAGATACTGACAAGTAGTAAAAATAACTTAGATAAGGACTTGAAAGGGCATTTATACTTTGGCCAAATATATAAAACTAAAATGTCTTATGTTGGAGATGTAAAAGTAAAAACAGTTCTGGTTGTGTGTGGTGACTTAGGCCTGTAATCCCAGCAGTTTGGGAGGCCAAGGTGGGAGGAAAGCTTGAGGGCCAAGAGTTTGAGATTAGCCTGGGCAACACAGTGAGACCTTGTCTCTACAAAAAGTTTAAAAATTAGCTGGGCATGGTGGTGCACACTTGTCCCAGCTACTTGGGAGGCTGAAGTGAGAGAATTTCTTGAGCTTGAGAGGTAGAGGCTGCAGTGAGCCATAATCTGACACTGCCCGCTTGCCAGGGTAACACAGTAACTCCCTGTCTCAAAAGGCGAAAATAAGAAAACCCTAATTCTTTGACACAAGTAAGTTTGCTGTTGTTAGCATTGTGTAAGATTTAGATTTAGACATAAATAACAAATAATTTTAGTAGATTTAACATAGCTATCCTTATGGAAAAGGTATAACTATGATTTTATCCATGCAAAAAATATGTGTAATTTTGTTTTAAGTTATTCTGTTCTCTTGCTTGGTTCAGTGAGTAGCCAAAGTAAAAGCTGGATATTTTACTGGAATTAAAACGTTTCAGGTTTTTAGTGCTTGAATTTCTTTTAGATACCTGTCTGAATATCTGTGGTGATTGGGTGCTATCCTACCACCTTTATTAATTTTGACTGAGACAAAGTTTTTCTTCATATTGTGTCTTTATCACAGTTTGCTCCTGGTTTGACCCTTTATACTCTATAAAACAAGTCTATTTTTTTTTCCTGCATAGCTGTTTGTTAAATAAAAATGGAAATGGTATTCTAGTGGAGGTTTTCATTTCTTGACTAAATATTCTCAGAGTCTTTAACCATTCCTCACATAGCAGCTCCACCATAAATAGCTGATATGATCTTGGGGAGTTACTTAATCTGTGCTTGTTTTCCTTGTGTTTAAAATTAAGAATGTTGGTCCAGGGTCATAAAGTTACTATGAGGACTGAGTTATTACATTTAAAATACAACATTTGTCTGGCATGTAGTACACATTCAGTAAATGTCAGACACCACAGTTGACCCTTCAACAACACAGGGATTGGGCATAGACCTCCTGCGTAGTTGAAAATCCACATATAACTTTTGACTCCCCTAAAACTTAACTACTAATAGCCTACTGTTGACCCAGAAGCTTTACTATATAACACGAACAGTTGATTAACACAAATGTTGTCTGTTACATGTATTTTATACTGTATTCTTGCAACAAAGTAAGCTAGAAACAGAAAATGTTATTAAGACAATCATAATAAAGAGAAAATGTATTTACTATTCATTAAGTGAAAGTGGGCCAGTCTAAAAGTCTTCACCCTCATTGTCCTCACATGGAGTAGGCTGAGGTAGAGGAGGAAGAGGAGGGGTTGGTCTTGCTGTCTCAGGGATGTCAGAGGTAGAAGAAAATTTGCATATAAGTGGATCCATGGAGTTCAAACTGTGTTGTGTTGTTCAAGGGCCAACTGTATTGTTATTTCATCTTACATTGTTTCTCATCCATCTTGTCTATTCATGAACCTGTTTGTCTTTCTCAAAGCATAGCTGAATGCAGTGGCAACTGTGATCTGATCAGCCCAGAAGGAGTAGTACAGTCCTCACCTCCCCCATTAATATGAGTCAAAGAGCTGGGGGTGGTGGCTCAGGCGTGTAATCCCAGCACTTTGGGAGGCCAGTACTTTGGCAGGCCGAGGCAGGCGGATCACGAGGTCAGGAGATTGAGGCTATCCTGGCTAACACGGTGAAACTCCGTCTCTACTAAAAATACAAAAAATTAGCTGGGCGTGGTGGCGGGCGCCTGTAGTCCCAGCTACTAAGGAGGCTGAGGCAGGAGAATGGCGTGAACCCGGGAGGCAGAGTTTGCAGTGAGCCGAGATCGCACCACTGCACTCCAGCCTGTGCGACAGAGCGAGACTCCGTCTCAAAAAAAAAAAAAAAAGGGTCAGAGTTGGAATTGATTTTTAAACATTCATTGTGGGAATTTAAAACATTAAAAAAAAGTAGACAGACTAGTATGATAGACCCTCATATACCCATCCTCCATCCCCAGCAACACAACCAATCCAGCCCCATTTGTACTTCGTCCAGTTCCTCCATGGTATAATTGTAGCTCCTCTATTATACTTAGACTGCATGCCTGGTTTATCTTGATAATTACTAAAGCTTTTAGGATAATGCCTTGTTTTCTTAGTAGATAATTGTTGAATTAATGAAAAATGAATCTTGCCTTTGGATTCATGCCTGGATCAGCTTCTGTAGTTTGCTTGTGTAGGTGGGTGAGCGGTATTGAAAACAGATTTGTCTATATTTACTGTTTTTTAGATGTCACTCCGGTTTTGTTTAAATAATTTCTTCCATATCTGCTCATGGATACACACACACACACACACACACACACACACTAATCTTACTGGTGCAGTGTCTGAGTACGCTGGGAAATCCAATTATCTGGGATAGAAGATTTGAATTTACTATTTTCTTAGAGTCTTCATTATTTTGAGCTTGAAGATTTTACCCATGTTTATCATAGGCCTTCCAATCTGATAATCATTTTGTCTTAGCTAAATGGAAGCAGAATTGAAGAACTGTGCTTTATTTGCCATCTTTATTGGAATTTTTTTAAGTCAGATTTATTATGGAATAATTTACATATTGTAAAATTGTGGTAATTTGTTGACTTCAAATTAGAGGCCCTTCTTCCCAGTGTCCGTTTGCTCCAAACCTAACAAAAAGACAGCTGCCATTGTAATTGACTGTAGCACCTTTTTTCAAGCTTGTTTTTTCATAACCCTGTTTTTACTTGTGCCTTATTGTTACTGTGCCTATACCTTTTACTGAAGTTTTAATATATTCACAGTTGTTTTTAAAGTGATACTGAAGTATGTAACTCGTGCTTAAAACAGGGATAGAGACAATATAAGTCTTTGGTTGTATTCAGCTAGTGGGATAGGAATTCTGAAGGTGCAGTATGACAATTAAGAGTATTGCCTAGAGAGGATAGCTTCTAGCACTCAGATCACTACCATCACCCTAAGATTGAGCCTATGTGAGCCTGCTTAGTAGAAACAGCCAGCTGAGACAGGATTTGTACACTGCATACACCTCAAAGCAAAAGAAGGATTAGTGAAAGCGAGTTTAGGTTTACCCTCTGTAATTTATCCTGTAGTGACTTAGTATAGCTCTGCCTTTCCTACTCCTAGTTCTAGTTTTAAATGAAGTATCTCTAGCTGGAGAGGAATCTTGCCCTTCAGTGTTAGCAGTTTTACCTTAATTATCAAAAATTTCATCAAAGATTAGTTAACAAGGTCTTGAAAACAAGAACAAGATTTGTTTTAGACAGCAGGCTGAGAAAAGTATTCTGATAGAGAACATCATGTTGCCATGACACCATGGCCTGTGAACCTCAAAACTGCAGTATTTCACCTTTGATACTTCTGCTAGTTTGGTTACTTCTGAACTTAAAAGATTCAGAAAATCTATTCATTTAGAAAACATCTGTTGAGCATCTACGTGCTGGGAAGTATGTTGCATACTAGCTAAACAAAACAATGAACGAAAAGATGAACTTGCCATATGGAGTTTACAGTCTAGTAGGAAACAAAATGAAAGTTACTTGAAGCCATATAGAAAAATTGTGCTTTGCTTATACTTTAAGGATTTAACCAACTATTTAAAAGTGAACTCGGAGTGACTTTTCCTTGAGTTGTTTTGCAAAATGTATTTGAGCATTCAGAGCTTTGGGTTTAACATGTTTCTCTATGTGTATTGGTAATGTGAAATTAAATATTAGAGAGGCAAGACAATTTAAACAGAGGGAGAATATTAGAATACATGTATTATAGTGAGATTTCAGGATAATGACTTGTAATACATTTGTGTGGATAAAACTGTATGTTTGTTTTGCCAAATGGACCTTTGCAAGCAGAAAAGAATAAATATCTTTATGGCCTTTCTTCTCTTTAAATGATTAATACTTAAGAATTGAACATTTGTCTTTATCTTTCATGTGGAGGAAAAAAATAACAGATTTGTTGATGGAAAAGTAAATCTTTCAAATAGGAGGGAGGGTATAATAGAGCAAATGGAAACCATGAGACTAAGATCACGTTGGAATTATGTGACATTGTCATGTGTCTCTTGGCGAGAAAACATGCCTCAGATTCCTTATTTCAACAGAGTACAACGAAGTGCCTGAATTGAGTGATCCCTCCTAGTGTTAAGATTTTATAATTTTAATTTTTTTTTAATCTAGCAGTTTCTTAACGACTTTGATTGTTGGAAAGTCAAAATGCTCATTTATTTTGGTACTTGTTCAGGTTCAAGAATTAAAAACTTAAGATGGGGGAAGAAGGCTTTGCTTTCTCTAACTGTTATTTTCTGTAGGTACTTCGTAACTCAGGAAGACCTCATTTATTCCCAGTAATAT
This sequence comes from Piliocolobus tephrosceles, assembly GCF_002776525.5. Lineage (NCBI taxonomy): Eukaryota > Metazoa > Chordata > Mammalia > Primates > Cercopithecidae > Piliocolobus > Piliocolobus tephrosceles. The sequence continues at coordinate 144,521,774 of NC_045434.1, forward strand.
GTTTTACTAAACTCTTTCAGGTAACTCTTAAAAGACTGTGTGACTTAATAGTAGATCATGGCTTGAACTCAGTTTTTATTTATTGTTGTTACTAGAAAATTTTTGTGAAATATTTTTCTTTGTCTCTGTAGTTATCAGAGACTACTGCAGACGATTGCTGTACTCGAGGCTCAGCGTTCTCAAGCAGTCCAAGACCTTGAAAGTTTAGGCAGACACCAGAGAGAAGCACTAAAGAATCCCATTGGATTTGTGGAAAAACTCCAGAAGAAGGTATACATTGAACCCTTTTTTTAAGATTTACCAAGATCTGTTTGGGAATAGCTTAAGAGAATTTGGCTAATTCTTTTTTATGGGTATATACTTTTTAAAATGTTTAGTTTTTTTCATCTATAATTAGCCGTACTACTTAAGGCAAGATACTAACTTCTTCCACCTCTACCAGGCACACAATAAAATATATCCAAATGAAAATAGCTAGAAGCTTTTATTGGATATTTGTATGGGAACTTGTCCTATTCCTTAGCCATTTTTTTTTCTAGCTTTTCCTGTTATCTTCCCCTTCTTTGAGTATTTTTCCTCCTCTGTATCAGGACTTAGGGATTAGTAAAGCTAAAAGAAAAAAATACTTCAGAATTGATTAACTACATTTGTTTCTGGGTTATTTTTGCACACTGGTACTTTTGTGCATATTGAGAGAGAAAACAATGGTGATCAAAACAAAATCTATTTTAAAATATCTTTAGAGTTACGATAGTCAAGTCCATGAGGAAGAAGTATAAATTTTACTTAATTCTGAAATGCCTTTTTTAAATGTGAAAATTCTCCATAATTTTGTTTTCCTTAAAACAGAATTTTCATGCTTACCACTTAACCACTTAAAAGCGATACAGGTTTTTATAATGAGTTTCTTGGTGTGTAAATATGGAGATGATCTTGATGTGCATTTGTGCTGTAATAGGGACCCACTAATTGTTCATTAAATTTCAGAGGTATGATATTAATCAGCATTGTATGAAAAGATTAGAACTGAAAAACGATGAAAAAGAATCCTCTTCTTAAAAAAGAAATGAAATCTTATCTTGTGTGACAACTTTAGTATCTTTATGAGTTACCTGTTTTGAATTAGTTACAAAGATGCTCTACCAGGTATTAGAGCGGCTCTGGGGACCTTATTTCACTAGATGTGTTAATTTATTATTTGAATGTTTCTAGGTATATTATTTAGTTGGTAAACATTTCTTTCTCTTCATACTTGTAGAGAACACTGAATATCATACTAGATGTAGAGTCTATATGTTGATTTGTTAAAACTCTAACGTTTTTAGAATTTTGGTGTATCTTCTGTGTTAAAATGAGGCCCCTTTAAGTGTTTATTGATTCTGCATTGCTGTTATTAAATAATTTGCTGGTACAAAAAGATATAAGACTTATAATGGTTATTTACAATGAATTCAACTAAAACAGATGGTGTTAGTAAAGTAAATACTAATGAAAAATTCATTAACCTTAATTTCATTTCATTTACTTTCCCGGGTAGGCAAAAAGATACAATTAGGCATATTTACTAGATATGTATGTTGTTGATTATTTCCTGTTTCTTCACTTTCAGGTTTAGTTTGAACAGACTTTCATTTCTTTTTTTTTTTGTTTTGTTTTGTTTTGTTTTGTTTTGTTTTGAGTTGGAGTCTCACTAGGTCACCCAGGCTGTAGTGCAGTGGGGCCTGATCTCGGTTCACTGCAACCTCTGCCTCCCGGGTTCAAGCGATTCTCCTGCCTCAGCCTCCTGAGTATCTGGGACTGCAAGTGCATTGCACCACACCTGGCTAATTTTTTTAATTTTAGTAGAGACTGGGTTTCACCATGTTGGCCAGGTTGGTCTGAAACTCCTGACCTGAAGTGTTCCACCAGCCTCGGCCTCCCAAAGTGCTGAGATTACAGGCTTGAGTCACTATGCTCAGCCTAGAATGGAATTTCTTTTTACTTTATTTCAGAAATAAAGATGTGATGTTGACCATCTTAAAAATGTTTTATAAAAAGACACAAATATATTAAATTAAGATACTTTAATAACCATGAAGTTATTGGTGTCTGGGAATTTTTTTTTTTTTAAATTAAAAAAAAAAAAACTACCATGAAAGTCCTATGTTCTTTGGAAAAAAATTTTCCTACTAGGTTTAATTTAAAACGTTGATTCTTCTATTTTTCTGGGTTTGTTCATACAAACTCAATTTGCTTATTTTATTTAGGTTTATCATATTAGTTATGTTGTTGACTTGTAACATGTTTATTTTAGTGGACATATAAAAAATTCCTCTTGGCCGGGCGCGGTGGCTCAAGCCTGTAATCCCAGCACTTTGGGAGGCCGAGACGGGCGGATCACGAGGTCAAGAGATCGAGACTATCCTGGCTAACATGGTGAAACCCCCGTCTCTACTAAAAAATACAAAAAACTAGCCGGGCGAGGTGGCGGGCGCCTGTAATCCCAGCTACTCGGGAGGCTGAGGCAGGAGAATGGCGTGAACCCAGGAGGCGGAGCTTGCAATGAGCTGAGATCCGGCCACTGCACTCCAGCCCGGGCGACAGAGCGAGACTCCATCTCAAAAAAAAAAAAAAAAAAAAATTCCTCTTAGTTCATATTAATGAAACTGGTGATATATATTGGTATATGGAATGCAGACAACATTTATGGGTTGTTAGTTTTATTTAATATTACTATCATTATTTTAAAAGACACTGCCCTTCATCTAGAAGTAGTACTTAGGTTTTGCTAAATTCATTTTTTCACTTACCATCTTTAGCATTTAATATTTAGACTATATTAATTAACTTTATTGTCATTTGGATTTAAACATGAATAGAAATGTCCCATTGATTATTTGGATTTGGAGTCATCTGAAAATTTGACTGTGGTTGATTATTTCTTTAATTAAATTTAGACTTTTACTTTATCTTGTTTTTTCTCCCCTACCCCCAGGCTGATATAGGGCTTCCATATCCACAGAGAGTTGTTCAATTGCCTGAGATCGTATGGGACCAATATACCCATAGCCTTGGGAACTTTGAAAGAGAATTTAAAAATCGTAAAAGACATACTAGAAGAGTTAAGCTAGTTTTTGATAAAGGTAAGAAATCATATGATAAGAATGTAAGTAGAAAAATATCTGGCAACGTTTTGCTTTAATGGTTCTGTATGTGGTCTTATTTTTCAGTAGGTTTACCTGCTAGACCAAAAAGTCCTTTAGATCCTAAGAAGGATGGAGAGTCCCTTTCATATTCTATGTTGCCTTTGAGTGATGGTCCAGAAGGCTCAAGCAGTCGTCCTCAGGTAAGCAGTGTGAAATACTGGAGTAGGAAAATTTGAATTTTAGACAAAACATTTTAACATTTTGTGGTTTGTGTTTTTAAAATTAAAGCAGTCTTTCACTGGAAGATAAAGGAGATAGGAACTTTGAAATTAAGAGAAACTTAGGTTGGAGTCCTAACTTACTAGCCGTGAACCTTCAGACATCATTTACGTTGAAGTCTCTAAGCTGCGGTTTCCTTTTGTATAAAATGTTGTTAATATTACCTATGTTGTAGGGTTGTTGCTGAGGATTAAATAGGTAGTGTATGCAATGTGCCTAGTACAGTATCCGACACATAGTATTTAGTCTAAAAATAGTAGCTCCTTTGTGTGTAGTGAAATGTGACCAGGATTTGAGTCCTGGCCTTGCCACTCTTAGTAGATGACCCTCATTGGGCATGTTACTTTTCAATTCTGAGCCCACATTTCCTTTTCCTTTTTTAAAACATGAAGTTACAGTACTATTATGTATTTCACAGTATTGCTGGTAGTATAAAACCAAACAAAATAAAATAATGTGAAGGCATTTTGTAAACAGTAAAAACAAAAAACGTATACATTAAAAAAATTTACTCAAATATTTCAAAATTAATTTAAAAATTCCACAATTTGTGTGTTATTTGGCTATGTCACAGGTTAGATGTTGTTATTTTCTCTCTGACAAAAGCCTTGTCTTACGTGCAGATGATAAGAGGACGCCTGTGTGATGATACCAAACCTGAAACATTTAACCAATTGTGGACTGTTGAAGAACAGGTAATAGATATTTCAAAATTGTGTAGGCTTAAAAAATAAAAGTAAACAGTTAACATTAGAGTCAGTATTATGAGGCTTACGCCTGTAATCCCAGCACTTTGGGAGGCTGATGTGGGTGGATCACTTGAAGTCAGGAGTTCAAGACCAACCTGGCCAACATGGTGAAACCCTGTCTCTACTAAAAATACAAAAATTAGTTGGGCGTGATGGCGTGTGCATATATAATCCCAGCTACTCGGGAGGCTGAGGCAGGAGAATTGCTTGAACACAGGAGGCAGAAGTTGTGTTGAGCCAGGAGCGTGCCACTGCACTCCAGGCTGGGCAACAGAGTGAGACTCTATCTCAAAAAGAAAAGAGTCTATATTTTGAGTCAGGTGTATATTGTTGTTTGTGATACCTGTTAGCCATGAGTTTTAAATATTTAGGCTTATTTTTGTATACCTTTTTGCATACTTCAAGAATTTTGGATTTTGAGAATTGGGGGATAATTTTAAAAGAAGGAACCTGGGTTTTGAGAGGGCAGTAGAAGTGGATGGAATAAAATAGATGTTTCTGTAATGTAGCTTTGGGAGAGAGGAAAAACCTGAGGCCAGTAAAACTGAGCTTCAAAGTGCATTCTTGTTTTTGTTGTCGAAGGGAGATGAGGAAGCCAGTCAGCGTTGGCATACAGCTAACATTGTTTTTGGCTAATGGCTAGGGTTGTTAGTGGGTGAAGTTTGAGACACATCTTGGTCTCATATGGTTATTAACCCCACAGCTATACGTTTAGCAGTTTATAAAAAGCTTTGGGAAATCTTTATTTATTTCAGGCATCCAGATTTTTCTGCATCTTCTGCAACTATGAGAAGATATAGGAGACAAGAAGGAATATTAAAATCAAATATTTGAATAAAGGACCACACAAAAGAAGGAAAAGCTTCTTTTAATAGTTGAAATTTAAGTGAATTTACACGTTTTTGTTAAAACTGTAAGGGGAAAGACATAGTCTAGTAAGAAAAGATGGTCAGTGGAAATCACTGAAATGTGTAATCTACCAATTTGTTTACTTATTTTCTGTTTTCTTATGAGATCTTTTTACTTACGTGAATAGAAAACTTTTGTAAACTCTTTTTCATAAGTTTATTCTCTAATTTTATTGTTCCCTGTGAAGTCTTAAGTTTCTAACTAGAAATTTTTCCTACCATGAGGGTTTCTAATAATGTAACCCCCAAAGGTGGGAGAGAGTATTACACTTGGAAATGAAATGTGAATGTATTTATTTAGAAATACAGTATTTAAAATTAAATACATACTTTCTTAAATTTGGTCTTGGGTATGGTTTAGAAAAAACTGGAACAGCTACTCATCAAATACCCTCCTGAAGAAGTAGAATCTCGACGGTGGCAGAAGATAGCAGATGAATTGGGCAACAGGACAGCAAAACAGGTAATTGAGGAGATGACTGCAGATTGCTGGCATGCTTTTGGTAGTTTTTTAATAAAGGAGAATAATGCTGACATTGGGTGATCTGCCATAACACTTTCAGCTACAGAGCGCTGTAGTATGTGTGTGTGTGTGTGTGTGTGTGTGTGTTTTAATTGTATATATTTTTGTTGATTTCAGAAACAAGTAACTTGAGATACTTCTGCTTTGGATCATTACGAAATATTAAAAAATGAACATATAATGGGCTTAGTTTCTCTTGATTGCTTACTAAGTATACTAATTGTAAACTTTTTGGTTATACTGTGCAAACAGATTTGTTTCATTGCCTTAGTATTCCCTGGTTGTCTTTCTAAAAATGTATCTTGCAGTTTACTCCATCATATTCCCATCTATATTAATAGATGTGTTTTTGTACTACAGAGGTAAGTGTTCATAAGTTGAAATATGTGTTTAGCTTTAGAATCAAATTTAAATTTACTTGAATAATTTTTGTTTGGCCTAGATTTTAAAATATATGTGTATTTGGTGACAGTTTATTGTTATTTTTAGATTCATGATGAGTATTGAATTCTTAGCATTCATTAGATACTCGTGTACGTTTTAATTTTTAAAAACAACTCAGGTATTGTACGTCATCTCATTGTGTTAAGAGACTTGTCATGTTTCTTTAGGTTGCCAGCCGAGTACAGAAGTATTTCATAAAGCTAACGAAAGCTGGCATTCCAGTACCAGGCAGAACACCAAACTTATATATATACTCCAAAAAGGTAAAAGAAAATACATAAAAGTAAACTGTAGATTAAATTTATTAAAGTAAGAATGACTATATAAAAATGTACACATTTGACAGAATAGTGTTGCTGTATTTTAAAACTTCTGTTCATTCTAAGCATTTCCTTATATTGTGCATAAATGCAGGGTAAGGACTCCGTTATTGCTACTCAGTGAAATTCTGTGAGCTTTAATGATTCTTCATTATTTTCTTAGGAGTAATATGAATGAGTGCTACTTGAAAGATTTTAGATTCAAAATATGTTAGAAAGGGCTTTGTGAGGGTAAAGTTTTTAGGCTATTTGATTATTTAATAAATACAATCAATTTCTGTTTTGTAGATAATGCTATATAAATCCAAGAATAGAAAGGTTTATTATATTCTAAAGCCAGGCACAGTGGTGTGCACCTGTTGCCCCAGCTACTTGGGAGGCTGAGGCACGAGGAGCACTTGAGGCCAGGAGTTCGAGTCCAACTTAGGCAACATAGCGAGGTCCCATGTCTTTAAAAAAATAAAATATTTTATTTAATCCTTACTACAATTCTTGAAGTATAAATAGTCTTATCATCTTCACTTTACTGACATAATATTAATAGCTGTTATATTGAGGGCTCTGAGCCAGACTCTACTGTTCTAAAACTTTTTATTAGATAAGGAAACTGGGCCCTCTGGTATGTTGAGTGAATTATCTGGTCACTTAGCTGCTAAGTCTGGGAACCACTGATTCTCTCTCATTCTGGTGCCATGCTTTTTCTACTGTTCTCTGTTGCCTTCTACGGTGGAGAAGCTACTGTTTCTTTCCCAAACAGGATACTACATTAAAATGTGGCCAGTTTCGGCCTGGCATGGTGGCCTGTAATCCCAGCACTATGGGAGGCTGAGTTCAGTAGATCACGAGGTCAGGACCAGCCTGACCAATATGGTGAAACCCCATCTCTACTAAGAATACAAAAATTAGCCGGGCATGGTGGCGCGTGCCTGCAGTCCCAGCTACTTGGGAGGCTGAGGCAGAAGAATCGCTTGAACCTGGGTGGTGGAGGTTGTAGTGAGTCGAGATTGCGTCACTGCACTCCAGCATTGGTGACAGAGGGAGATTCCATCTCAAAAAAAAAAAGCCAGTTTCTTGTAATAGCAAAAAATAAAGACACTTAATTGGCTGTTTTAAGTTTCCTTAGTAAGTTATCCTGGTACTTTCCCCTCCCCACCACAGCCATCTTTCTCGTAAAGAGAAGCTAAGAGTATCTCTAGTGCTGTTACCCTTCCATACTGAAGCTATTTAATGTAATTTTACATTAAGAATATTGTCTATACAGTTTCATGTTTTACAAATTAAAAAAAAAAAATTTTTTTTTACCAAGCTTTGGAAGCTTGTTTTAATTTGCCAATTGTTTTAAATGTTTTGGATTTCCCACCAAATATAGCATAACCTGTGTTAGATATGTAGAGTTCATCCTATAACTGTGGAATATCGAAACCTTACATTAATCAGTGTTTAATGTAAGAGTTCTAATTTTCATGGTTAATTTCTAAGCTAATGTTATAGATGTGTTGTAACCATATGTTTTCATAGTTAACACTGGATAATGATAACAAAAGGAATACTGGAGAACCTACATGTGTTTTTTTCCCTTAGGTGTACTGTATTTTGGTTGTGAAGATCTAGTACAGCTATATTTACAATGATTGCTTGCCATGGTTAAAGTTTAAATTTGGAAACAGGTGAAATGATGGTTCTCCATGTAGCTGAGGGTGTTCTTTGTGACTGTGCTATTGATCAAGACAGGCAGGCAGCATAGTGGTAGAAAGTGAGAATTTGGGCACCACACAGGCCTAGTTTATAATCCTTATTCTACCACTATCTAGCTGCGACACACTGAACAAGAAACCTAACCTCCCTGTCCTCAGTTTTCTTATCTTTAAATTAGAGGTGATGATAACTACTTTATAGGAATGTTGTAAGGATTAAATGACATTGGCATAGAGCAAGCTTGTCCAACCCATGGCCCACGTACCACCTGTGGCCCAGGACAGCTTTGAATGTGGCCCAGCACAGATTGATAAACTTTCTTAAAACATTACAAGAGTTTCTTCTTTTTTTTTAGTGTTTGTGTATTTTATGTGTGGCCCAAGACAATTCTTCTTCTAATGTAGCCCAGGGAAGCCAAAGATTGGACACCCCTGGCATAGAATAAGCAGTCAATCAATGTTAGATATGTATTTTCAGATATTCATAATGTTATAGAAATTTTCCTTTTATTGGGTAGTTTTATTCCTGGCATAGGCCACTTCATCCTCTCTGATCTTCTGTAAGATGATCGTAAGAGTTCAGTGCAGCAAGCATTTGACTGCCAAGGGTATGATAAATGCTGGGGATACAAATATAAGCTAGATACTGAGCATGTGGTTCATTTTACCATTGTTGGAGTATTTCCCCTACATTTAAAAGAAATTTTTTTAAGGCTAGTTATGCTTAAAAACACAGAAAGCATAGAGAAAGCAAAACAACATAAAAGTATGCTAAAAGATAGAGTGAAATTCTTCTGATAGACTTGTTGGAAGTAACATTTATATTTTTTATATTTTTGATTCTTGTAATCATTTTTCACTGTCCCAATTAAAAATTTGTTTTCTTATTTAGTCTTCAACAAGCAGACGACAGCACCCTCTTAATAAGCATCTCTTTAAGCCTTCCACTTTCATGACTTCCCATGAACCACCAGTGTATATGGATGAAGATGATGACCGATCTTGTTTTCATAGCCACATGAACACTGCTGTTGAAGATGCATCAGTAAGTTACCTATTTAGTTATTATACACATCAAGGTATAGAAGAGAGTAGGATTTTCTAATCATTCCACTCTTCAGAGAATGTTGGTTTCTTTTAATGAACAAGTCACATGTATAGTTTTTAAGTAATGTGCTTTTGTGAGGAAAATTTCAAACATACAAAAATAGAATAGTATAATGAACCTTAACAATTATCAACCTGAGGCTACCTTATTTTAATCTCTACTCCCTCCCTACCCACCTCAACTCTGCTCTGGATTATTTGGGAGCAAGTCCCAGATACTACACAACATAACTTTCATATTTATAAAAGGTAATTTGTTATATAGTGAAATGTATAGTCACCGTTCATGATTTTTTTTCTAATTTGTTCATTCGAGTTTGGATCCAAATAAAGCCCATAAGTCACAATAGGTTCATTCTCCCTCTTTCACTTTCCTTTTTTCCCTCTCACAATGTTTTTGTTGAAGAACTGGTTCATTTGTCCTATAGAATTTTCTAATATGGATTTTATTGATTACATCTTCTTGTTGTCATTTAATCTGTTCCTCTGTTTTCTGAACTTCCTGTAAATTCATAGTAGGTCAAGAGCATTGATGAGATTCAGATGTATTTGTTTGTTAGGGTGGGCAGGACTACTTCAAGTTTACTTTTGTCAGCCTGGTTGTCTCTTTTTTTGGCATAACAGCCACTAATCATTGCCTAGATTGATTAATTCATTAGATGTTACAGAATAGTGATTATGCTATCATTTTTTCATTTACTTGATGGACTATTCTATAAAGTAATCCCCCTGCCCCCCAGTCAACTATTTGGTTACTCTGAGGTACGTATAGAAAAGGCAGGATAATTGCTCGATTCTCCCTTTATTTTCTTTTTCTTTTTCTTTTTTTTAGACAAAGTCTCGTTCTGTCGCTCAGGCTAGAGTGCAGTGGTGCGATCTCGGCTTGCTGCAGCCTCTGCCTCCCAGGTTCAAATGATTCTCCTGCCTCAGCCTCCTGAGTAGCTGAGACTACAGGCGTGTGCCACCATGCCCAGCTAATTTTTGTATTTTCAGTAGAGGCGAGGGTTCACCATGTTGGCCAGGATGGTCTCGATCTCCTGACCTCATGATCCGCCTGCCTCAGCCTCCCAAAGTGCTGAGATTGTAGGCATGAGCCACCATGCCTGACCTATTTTCTGGTTTTTAAAATAATGAGTTCATTTTCTCATATCCTTCAAAGATGACCAATGAGGTTTAAAAATTTTTTGTATTCTTATAAACTATTGGCCGTAAATGTATTTAATGTAGTTCAATTCATTGATGTTACTGCCTTTGTTAGTGTTCAAACTGGCCCATCTTTGGTTAGTTGTAGCCTCTTTAAGTTGGCTTCTAAGTTCTTTTGATAAGACTCTAATAGTGTTTAATAGCTTCTTTAATACCCGTTTTAACAAGGAAAATCCAGGCTCATCTTGTGTATTTCCTGCCTCAGACCCAGAGTCAGTTCTTCTTTTTACTGGGAAGTGGTATTTAGAGACTATATCCTGACTGTAGTAATGTTACTTGCTGCTGGGTTCATCATTGTTTCTAGGCCTGTTAATGGACAGAGCTGGGAAATACGATACATTTTTATTTTATTTAAGGATGAAAGACATCATTAAGTTCATATTTTAATTTCAAATTCAATTTAAGAATTCTAGGACTTTTATCTACCTTAATTGATCTTAAATATGTATCTCCTTTCTCCAGGTTAAAAGTCACAGTTCTCAATGACATCAATGTAATACTTACTTCCTTTGTCTCACACTGCTCAGAACAATCTCAGAATATATTAATAACCAACACTACTATTAATACGGTTCCTGAAAACAGTTTGTTTTTCAGTTCTTTATTTTGTCTTTTATATATATATATATATATCCCTCTACAGAAGTAAAGTCAAATTGGTTTTTAAATTATCTTGGAATAAATAATTCCTCTCAGTTGTTGCCATGGTTGGATATTAATTTAGGTTAATTCACTTTATTTACTTTACATATATGGGGATTTCTGTTTGTTGCTGTTAATATTTTTTATTATTTTACTATTCCTGAAACTATTTTCTCAATACTTAACCTGATTCTGATTCCTTGATTAAAGGACATAAACATTACCCTATATATTCCTTAATAGTCTGATTATATAGAATTGGAAAAGGATATTTTAATGAAAAGTTATCAAATAAAAAGTAAGCTCCTTTGTTCTATAGCTAGATTAATCAAATACTGATTGTATACTTTGATATCAAAGCACCTTAATAACTGTGCTCATAAAAATTTTTAAATTTCCTTTTAAACTTGCCTTTTGAAAAATGACTAATATGTGCTGTCTTAAACATTAGCATTTATGTATAATTTCATACTTTGTGATGATTAGATTTGTACATCTGAGAAATGTTTATTTAAATTTACTATTAGGCTTTGCTGGGGGTTAAATACATACTTATGAACAAAATATGTCTGATCTTTGTGCTCATAAATTTTAGTCTTGTGGGATAAGATAAATGTGTAATCACATCAGTAAATCACACATTTAAAAAAGTGCTTCAGACCAGGCACTGTGGCCCACGCCTGTAATCCCAGCACTTTGGGAGGCTGAGGCAGGCAGATCACCTGAGGTCAGGAGTTCAAGACCAGGCTGGCCAACATGGTAAAACTTTGTCTCTACTAAAAAAAAACAAAACAAAAATTAGCCGGGCATAGTGGTGCGTGCCTGTAATCTCAGCTACTCAGGAGGCTGAGGCGAGAGAATTGCCTGAACCTGGGAGGTGGAGGTTGCCAGTAGCTGGGATTGCGGCTCTGCACTCCAGTCTGGGCAACAGGAGCAAAAGCTCCATCTCCAAAAAAATAAATTAAAAAGTGCTTCAAAGGAAAAATAGATGATAACATAATTATTTAAGAGGTACTTAATTTAGATTGAGAGTTTCAGGGGAAGACCTGAGAGGGTGACAGTGAAGATGGTACTTGAAGTATGGATAAAAATTGGCCAGATGAGGAGTGGTGGTGGAGTACTTAAAAGAAGTACTATTTGGCTAGGCGTGGTGGCTCACAACTGTAGTCCTAGTACCGTTGGAAGCTGAGGCAGGAGGATCACTTGAGCCTTGGAGTTCAGGACCAGCCTGGGCAACATATTGAGACCCCATCTCTACAAAAAAGAAAAAATTATTAGCCTGGCATGGTGGTGCATTCCTGAAGTCCCATCTACTCAAGAGGCTGAGATGGGAGGATTACTTGAGCCTGGAAGATTGGGCCTGCAGTGAACCTGGATGATGCCACTGCATTCCAGCCTGGGTGACAGAGGGAGACTCTGTCTAAAAAAAAAAAAAAAAAGGCCAGGCACGGTGTCTCATACCTGTCATCCCAGCACTTCAGGAGGCCAAGGCGGGCAGATCATGAGGTCAAGTGTTGGAGATCAACCTGGCCAACATGGTGAAACCCCGTCTCTACTAAAAATATAAAAATTAGCCGGGCATGGTGGCGCATGCTTGTAGTCCCAGCTACTTGGGAGGCAGAGGCAGGAGGATCGCTTGAACCCAGGAGGCAGAGGTTTGCAGTGAGCCGAGATCGTGCCACTGGCACGCCAGCCTGGGAGACAGAGTGAGATTCCGTCTCAAAAAACAAAACAAAACAAAAAAACCCAAAACCCTCAGAAAAACCCACAAAAAAACAAAACCCAAAGGTACAGTTTGACAAAGTGGCAAAATACAGTAGAGTGGATTGGATTTGATGTAATTTTTGTTGTTGAGTTTATTTATTTAAAAATGAGTGCCAGTTAAAATTATTCTGATCACTTTAAAATAGCTACTCAAAATGTTTATTTATGAAGCATCTTGTGGAAAAATTTATAGATTTTAGTTTATCTTTTCAAAAAGCAATAGCCGGAACAATTATTTATATGTTATTTACTCTGTGGCTTCAAAATCTGTATACAGTTTTAGCTCCATTTGATATTAGTCTCCTTTAAGTAAGTTTAAAGTGATTATGATTAGGAAATCTATGAGGTTTAAAAAATTTTTTGTTTTAATTATGGTAAAATACACATAACATGAAATTTACCATCCTTACCATTTTTATAGTATAAGAGTTCAGCAGTGCTATGTACAGTCACATTATTGTGCAGCCAGTCTCCAGAACTCTCAGCTTACCTGACTGAAACTCTGTACCTATTAAACATCTCCCCAACACCCCTCTTTCTAGCCTCTGGCAATCATTATTCTGCTTTCTGTATCTATAAATTTGACTACTCTGCATTCCTCAAATAAGTGGAAGCATACAGTATTTGTCCTTTTTGTGACTGGCTTGTTTCACCCAGCATATGCTCTTCAAGGTTCATCCATTTTGTAGCATGTATCACAATTTCCCTTTTTTTTTTTGAGATGGAGTCTTGCTCTGTCGCCCCGGCTGGAGTGCAGTGGCCAGATCTCAGCTCACTGCAAGCTCCGCCTCCCGGGTTTACGCCATTCTCCTGCCTCAGCCTCCGGAGTAGCTGGGACTACAGGCGCCCGCCACCTCGCCCGGCTAGTTTTTTTGTATTTTTAGTAGAGACGGGGTTTCACCGTGTTAGCCAGGATGGTCTCGATCTCCTGACCTCGTGATCCGCCCGTCTCGGCCTCCCAAAGTGCTGGGATTACAGGCTTGAGTCACCGCGCCTGGCCCACAATTTCCTTTTTAAGGCTGCATTATATTCCATTGTATACCACATTTTGTTTATCCATTCATTTGTTGATGGATACTTGGGTTGCTTCTGCCTTTTGGCTATTGTGAATAATGCTACTGTGAACATGGGTATGCAAATATCCTGCTTTCAGTTCTTTTGAGAAGTAGAATTGCTAGATTGTATGGTAATTTTATGTTAAACTTTTTGAGGAACCACCATATACTGTTTTCCATAGGAGCTGTACTATTTACATTCTCACCAGCAGTACACAAGGATTCCAGTTTATTTACATCTTTGCCAACATTGGTTATTTTTTGTTTTCTGTTTTTAGTAGTAGCCACCTACTAGGTGTGAGGTGATTTAACTTTTCTTAGTCTGAGCCTTGCTGATCACATTTAATCATATCCTTAGCATTTAAATGCAAATTTAAAAATTAAAAGTGTTTACACTCTGCCTTTGCAAAATACCTGAATTAAGTAAATTTCATTATGACATTTCTTACTATATTATCTAATTATTTGGGTCACTTATTTATTAGTGTATAGCGTTACTTATGTTGTCTTTCTCAATGGTGACACAGGATGGTAATAATCATCTAACATCTTTAGTTGACAAGAATTTGAAATGGATAGTGGGGCCAGGCGCAGTGGCTTGTGCTGTAATCCCAGCAATAAGTGAGGCCTAGAGGAACAAATCACTTGAGCCCAGAAGTTCGAGACCAGTCTGAGCAACATGACAAAACCCATCTCTACACGCACACACAAAAATTAGCCAGGCTTGGTGGTGTGCACCTGTCATCCTAGCTACTCAGGAGGCTGAGGTGGGAGAATCGCTTGAGCTTTGGAGGTTAAGGTTGCAGAGAACCCTACCATTACACTCCAGTCTGGGTGACAGAAACCCTCTCTCAAAACAAAAACAAAAACAAAGCAAAAAAAAAAAACAGGAAAAAGTGGGAGATAAGATCGATGAACTGTGAAATTGTAAAGAATCTTTTACTCAGCTGAAGACTTTGGACTTGATGCTGTAGATAGTCAGGAAACCATTGGGAACTTTTAAGTAATAGTAGGGGCAAAGGAGGGGGTGGATACTAGAGGACCGATTTGAGAGAGATTGTAGAAGGTATTAAGAAATGACAGGATTTGTTACATTCGATATAAGATGGAATGAAAAACTGAGGCTAACACTTAGATTTCTGACTTGGGCTGCTTTGTGTAAGTTTTGTCTTCTTGATGTAAAATAACATAGCACTTAATACCTAATGTAGCAGGAGGAATGGGTGGGGTAGGGCTTATCTGGTCCAGGATTGGGAATTTACAGAACATGGATCAGAGAATTGCGGATGCTTTTAGGAAATTAGTGAGCATGGGATCAGTCATGAGTAGCAAAGGAAAGAGATGGATCCTGGGTGGCAGAGCACAAATGAATTGGGAGAATAGGAAGCAGAATAGTGATTAGAAATTTCAATGAGGTTAAAAAAAAGCTGATTATTTGGGGTGAGAATATGAGAGAAGTAGGAATAACAGTGGAGGTAGGAAATCTAAGCTTAGTATTTTGGATGTAAAACACTTAGAGTTGAAGGCAAGGTCCAAGGTATGGCTGTTGGAATGGGAGACTCTGAGAAGGAATGAAGATGAAGATCATTTCAGTAGAATCAGTCTAAGATTAGAGGCCAGAAATAGCGAATTGGGCATCTGTGATCATCTTGAAGTTGTCTAGGATGATGAACCACAGTATTGTCAGCAATTTTAAATAGATAAATTTTGCATGTTAACATTTTTGAGTAGAAAACTGCTCGTCAATTGGGAGGTGGGGGATGGTCCTGAACATATGTATCTAAAAGTTTGGAATCATAAATAGATTTTATACCTTGAAGACCAGTTTATTAAGGGATACTTCAATTTAATATATTATTTTTAAATTTTGAGACGAAGTCTCGCTCTGTCTCCCAGGCTGGAGTGCAGTGGCTGTGGCACAGTCTTGGCTCACTGCAACCTCCGCCTCCCAGGTACAAGCAATTCTCCTGCCTCAGCTTCCCGAGTAGCTGGGATTATAGGCGCGTGCCACCATACCCAGCTAATTTTTGTGTTTTTAGTAGAGACGGGCTTTTGCCATGTTGGCCAGACTGGTCTTGAACTCCTGACCTAAAGTGGTCTGCCCACCTCGGCCTCCCAAAGTGCTGGGATTACAGGTGTGAACCACTGCACCTAGCCTACTTAATTCATTTATATAGTTTTTACTGTTTATTTCTTTTACAGTCTATTGTAAATAGTCATCTTTATAACTCAGTTCATCCTGTTGAGTAAGAGAGAAATGTTCTACGTTGATCATTGGGAGTACAGAGCAAAAAACAAGAGCAGAGATTGGTTTGTTTGTTATTGAGAAAGTGTCATGCTTACAGGAGCAAATGTAAGAATCTGTTAGATTGGAGAAGAGAAACTTCCTTAAATGAGGGAGAAGTAGATTACAAGTCACTCAGGTAACCGTGAAAATGTAAAGATGGGATTGGGTTTGCACTAGTGTGTAACAAAGGTGAGAATCATGGCTGTGCTTCCCTTTTACCTGCATTGAAGTAGTCTGCTACAATTCAGAATTACTATTGTGTTTAAAAAAAAGTCCTCCAAAAGCATTAGTGGAAAATACTGCTAATAGCAGCACTAATTTTCTATGAGTACTAAAAGGTATTTTAAAAATGAAAAATATCAGTAGAAAAATATTCTGTATCAGTATTTCTTACCCTTAATTCATTTTCATTACCAAACCAACATTTTTATTTTTTATTTTTTGATAGGATGACGAAAGTATTCCTATCATGTATAGGAATTTACCTGAATATAAAGAACTATTACAGTTTAAAAAGTTAAAGAAGCAGAAACTTCAGCAAATGCAAGCTGAAAGTGGATTTGTGCAACATGTGGGCTTTAAGGTAAGTTCTACTTAATTTTAGTATTCATTTAATTTAATTAATTAATTAATTTATTTATTTAGAGACAGAGTCTCGCTCTGTTGCCCAGGCTAGAGTGCAGTGGCATGATCTCAGCTCACCGCAACCTCTGCCTCCTGGGTTCAAGCGATTCTCATGCCTCAGCCACCCAAGTAGCTGGGATTACAGGTGTGTGCCACTACGCCCAGCTAATTTTTGTATTTTTAGTAGAGATGGGGTTTCACCATGTTGGCCAGGCTGGAGTATTCATTTAATTTAAAAGGGTGATAAGAGTTAAAGTGGTTTCTGTAGTGTTAAACTCCAGAATTGCTAAGTGTGTAGGAAAAAAGTTTATCTTTTATCCCATTCATTTATACAAAGTAGTGGTGCCATCGTTCCTGATGTGAAGAGTGTATTATTTACTAGAGTGAAGACAAACATACAGGTAGCTATCAATTGAGGTAAAATGTGAGGTGCTTTTGTTTAGCTGTTTCTCTTTTTGTTGCTGTTGTCCATGGATCAGAAATGGGTTTTTTTTCCCTTTCTGATTGAGAGACTAATAGAAATACGTATTCTTATTCCACAGAATTTTGTAATACATATTATGTTCCAGGCAATTTGCTAAGTGCTAGAGATTCAGCAGTAAACAAGACAGACTCAGTTCTTGCCCTTATGCTGTTTTCATTCTCATAAGGTATTTAGAGAAGTTAAACAAAATAGTTGAGTGTGGCTAGAGTACATACTAGAAAGTAGTTAGAGGCTGCTTGCACCGCCTTGGAAATTTTGCCAAGGAGCTCACACTGTCCTGAGGTTGTGGGGGAACCATTGAATGATTTTAAGCAGAAAGTAACATGAAATTTACGTTTTGGAAAGATCATTCTAGTTACTTAAACTATTGGGGGTGATGATCTTTAGGAAAGCAGTGGGTTTGAAACTGACCAGCTTTTCCCCTCATCATTTTGGTCATAGTATGGAAACTTAATTAGAGGAAGGCAAGACTAGAGTCAAGGAAACCGGTTAGAGATTCTTTTGATAATTTAGACAAAAGATGAGGGTGTCCTGAACTTGAGTGGTGGTCATGGAAATAAGGATTGGCAAGCTTGAGAAGCCTTGAGGCATTAGAATTGACTTGGTTGGACTGGAGGAAGTAATAATGAGACCATAAACTTGGTGGTGTTGGTGGGTAGACAGGAAAATACTGATGTGTGCTGTGACTGGTAAACCAAATTGAAAACAAAGTTGTACCTTTGATCCTCTAGAGTAGGCAGTAATCATACTCTATTAAATGATTTTCCCTCTTGATCTTTCAGTGACCCTACTTCTCCATTAGAGATTTTCCTAACTGGCAGCTCTGGCCTTTCAAAAAGAAACTTGCTTCCCTTCTAATTTTGCTGCAAAACCCAGCCATGGCTTGTTTGCCAGTCTGTCAGCCACTATAGTTGACCAGATGATCAAAGAAACTAGAAATGATATATCTTTTGATTTCCAAAAGTGCACAGAATACTCTGAGGACTATCATGATGCCACCACGCTGAAAAAGAGCCAGATCTGCCTTTTTGACCTGATTGGCATTGGTTATTAGGAGTCTTTAGGCTTTGGAGAGCGATTCAATAAGATAAAAGTTTAGACAGAATTTTACTGTTGCCTGCGTTTATGTTAGCCAAGAGAACCTGTTAAAACAATTCTGTATCATATTTGGATAGTTTTAACTATAGTGTTAACTCTCTGTTTCTCAACCATAGTCATCATACCGTGGTCTGAGGTACCTTTCAAGTAGATGGTTACAAATAACAAAACATCCAAGTTGAATATGATTTACTTTTAAAAATTTTTAAATAAATTTAAGCTGATTGAAGATTGTCCCTTATAATGTTCCTCTCACTCACGCATACCTTGATGTTGAGTGGATGGAATTTTACCTAGTTTGCTAGAAATTATCTCTGACATATAACCATTTGTGTGGTATATTACTGTCCTGTGCATGGAGAGACAGGAGAAGATGTCGATGTGCACATCGTATGTTTCCTTGTGGAAAATAAAAAAGGTCGTGGAACAGTGTAATTTAATACATTTTCTCTCTGAATCTGTTATAGTGTGATAACTGTGGCATAGAACCCATCCAGGGTGTTCGGTGGCATTGCCAGGATTGTCCTCCAGAAATGTCTTTGGATTTCTGTGATTCTTGTTCAGACTGGTAAGTATTTTCTTCATTGTCAGTCTTCAACTTAGACAAGAAAAGAGCTTCTCAGCCATTAGTGAATTTGATTTCCAAACATAGAAAATATTAATAGTCACACTTAGTGAATTAAACTTTGTTGTTCTAGGCAATTAATTTTTTCCTGTAATCATACCACATATCAAGTAACCTTGCATTAGAGATTTTGATAGATTAATGGATTTAAATAGGGAGAGCTGTGAGGAAGCTTTGTAATACACAGACTAAAATGCATCCAATACCTTGTAATGATATGTGTCTTTTTTTCTTTGCAGCCTACATGAAACAGATAATCACAAGGAAGATCACCAATTAGAACCTATTTATAGGTCAGAGACATTCTTAGACAGAGACTACTGTGTGTCTCAGGGCACCAGTTATAATTACCTTGACCCAAACTACTTTCCAGCAAACAGATGACATGGAAGAGAACATCATTTACTAGTCCTCTTCAACACATAGCAATGGTATCATTGTTAATTATGTGCACAGTTTGGAAAGATTCTCTGCTTTCCCAGAAATGACACTCACAGCATGAGAGCTTCCTGAGTGTTCTCGTCAAGTACAGCTCTGCACCGTTGTGGCTCTAGATCACTGTTCAGCAGCTGAACATTCCTGGTGAGCAAAGGGTTTCCCTGGTGAATTTTTCACCACCGCATTTTAGGTGGTGATCTTAAATGGGTGAGATGGAACGAGAGCACACATTAAGAGAGAGTAAATTCCAAAGGTTTCAAAGAACTTGGTGATAAATATGATAATGAGAAGACAAAGTATTTATATTAAAACAGTTTAGTAGCCTTCAGTTTTGTGAAAATAGTTTTCAGCACAGAAACTCACTTCTTTAGACAAAGTTTTAACCAATGATGGTGTTTGCTTCTAGGATATACACTTTAAAAGAACTCACTGTCCCAGTGGTGGTCATTGATGGCCTTTAGTAAATTGGAGCTGCTTAATCATATTGATACCTAATTTCTTTTAACCACAATGAATTGTCCTTAATTACCAACAGTGAAGCACTACAGGAGGCAACTGTGCCACTGCTTCCTTAACCAGCTCATGGTGTGTGAATGTTATAAAATTGTCACTCAGATATATTTTTTAAATGTAATGTTATATAAGATGATCATGTGATGTGTACAAACTATGGTGAAAAGTGCCAGTGGTAGTAACTGTGTAAAGTCTCTAATTCACAACATTAATTCCTTTAAAATACACAGCCTTCTGCCTCTGTATTGGAGTTGTCAGTACAACTCATCAAAGAAAACTGCCTAATATAAAAATCATATATATGGTAATAATTTCCCTCTTTTGTAGTCTGCACAAGATCCATAAAAGATTGTATTTTTATTACTATTTAAACAAGTGATTAAATTTAGTCTGCACAGTGAGCAAGAGTTCACATGCATTCTTTTATACTGCTGGATTTTGTTGTGCATCATTTAAAACATTTTGTATGTTTCTTCTTATCTGTGTATACAGTATGTTCTTGAATGATGTTCATTTGTCAGGAGAACTGTGAGAAATAAACTATGTGGATACTGTCTGTTTATATTATAGAATGTTTGTTGTGACTTCCTTTTGGTTAGATTTTGGATTTTTTTTTTTTTTTTTTAACCAGTGTTAAAATCAGAAATTGGTATTTTTAAAAATGGTTTGCTTCACATATTTAAGAGTTTTCTTTCCGTCATTTATGAAGAATAAGGAATATATTATGGAAAAGAGGGTGATCTTAAGCAACCCTGTAAAAGATGGTAATGTTTTTTACTCAGTGTATGCCAAAACACTAAATTAAACTACCTTACAAAAAGGAAACACAGACCATGGTTAAAGAAAAAGGCAATTATTAATGCTGAGGTGTGAATACTAAAGCTGAAATTTTTTTTTTCTAGTTTTGTCTCATGAAAATAAGCCCCCCATGTATTTAAACAGATGGCTTTTGAAAAATCACCTTGTTTCCTAGAAATTATTATTAACTATAGGAAAAGATAGTATAAATATTCTAAGATTGATTGTTATATTTGACCCAATTTTTAGAATCACCTGTTTTTTCCTATTTTAAATCAAGGGAACATTATTTACTAGTTCTCTTCAGTACATAGCAGGGTACTAAAATCATACCCTGAATTGTTTTTTAATTGAGAAAAGTAATAGAATTTTAAATATAGAAATATGAGAATTTTAAAGTAATATATTGATTAAAGATCACTGATGATATAGATATAATATATCATAACAGAAGGAAAAGTAAATGGACTTGAGCTTAACTTCTCACCCTGGAATTATTAGTGGGGTGAAGAGGGAAATCATTAGCATTCTGGGCATTTTTATATTAAATGGTTTGTGAATATGCCAGAAGATCTGCTTTCAACTTGTAATTAGACAAGATAGTAACACTTGATGGTAACTTCTCTGTTTGTGTAGAAATAATACCAGTTAGTTTTGGAAAGCCATTCGGATCCATTCAAAAATTCCATAAAGTATGATGTATGCTTTGGAAGAGGGCTATGAGTGATACAATTGTTATATAAATGGAATAGACAAACCACTTGAATGCATTTTTCAAGGGCAAACATTTTTTGAGATTTTTGAGTAATAAAGAGGATTTTTCGCTTGAGCAGAAGGTGTGTTTGTTTTGCATTTTTCAGCTCCAAGCAAATAGCCCCCATGGTTTTAAAAGGCCCTGAAGTTCGGATAGTAGTAGGTAGTGTTTTGTTGTTGTTTTAATTTGAGAATTGCAGGAATAATGGGCAGAGCTGTCATTTGCCAGTAGGCCACCATCTGCCTACAGAGAATTATTGGACTGAAAGCTAAAACAGACTGTAAAAGACCTACTTGCTAAAGCATTGCTTATTCAGTGGTATTCAGTAGATAAGATCTATTTCCTGATATATTGTGCTCAAGTTATTTGCACATCTTAAGAAACTTTTAATATCTAAAACCATTGCTGTAAGGTTTAGGCAGAGGAGGTTTCCTTTTGTGTGATGCATAATAATAATAGAAAACACTGATACAGTGTTTACTATGTGCCAAGCAAGCATATAATAACTAATTCTTAACTCTATGAGGCAGGTTCATTTATTATCCTGTTGTCTTATGAGGAAATCTAGCCAGAGAGAAGTTAACTAACCTGCCCAAGGTCATATAGTTAGTAAAGCGGTGATGCTTGAATTTTAACCTAGACAGATTACTTCAGAGTCAGCGTCTGCCTTACTACCCTGTTTCCTGAGCGGGAATTTCCCCTTGTGTCAGGCAACACTAGGTGTTAGGAGTGGAGGTGTGCAGGTGTTGCCTTACATTCTGTTTTCCTGATGTCGTGTGCTTTCTAAGAGTACAGACCTGAGCATATGTCCAGGCTTGCAAAGTCTCAGGCGAAGCTGGGACTACAGCTTGTGTTTCCTGCCTCGGGTAGGATTTTCTTCTATGCATGTTGGGTGCTTCTCACTTAACCTAATAGTATGCCTTGTCTGTTTTCCCCCCTTCCCCTTTTTGTTTAAATTAATTCACAGAACACAAAAATTTACTAGGTATGAGGAACATTTAAAAAAATGAAATAGAGAAAATGGTGCATCACATGTAATAAAGATAAATAGTTTTGTGAAATGTCTTTTTCAATCATATATATAAGTGTTGTGTGCTATATAAAACTATTTCTTATTGTGGATAATGAAGTTTGAAGCCTGTTGTTCATCTATGGATGCACTGGATGGGATCGGGAGTCCTCAGATTTCAGTAGGTTCTTCCACAAGCTTATGAAGACATTGTCCTGTTTAGGCTGTAAACTGTTTTTATTTCTTGATGAAAAGTGTTCTTCTATTTATGTGATCCCAGAAAAAAGATACAACTTTTTTTTCTACAGTTCATGTAGCTAGTTAACTAGACTTTTCAGAGTTATAATACATTTAGCTCCATGAGAACAGAGACCATCCATGTCTGTCTGTATCTCTAGGGCCTGGCATTTAATCGATTCTCAATAAATATGTGTTGGTTGTATGACCAACATTTTGGTGAGTTTACATTTTTTTTCTCCAGGAACTTAAGAGACACCACCTATTACTGAGTGTGTCTGTGAGATCCTTAGAGGCCTTGCGTCAGAAGGTCATCTTGACAGTGATGTGAGAGGATGGGGGAATTGGATTCTGTCTTACCCGAAGGCTGTGGTTCAACACTGGGTGGCAGAGGTGGTTTTGGTTCTCTGTGGGGCCCTAGTATCTTGATTCTCTTCTATGTTTTTAAGAGTAATGTAATGGGGCTGGGCACAGTGGCTCACGTCTGTAATCCCAACACTTTTGGGAGACCGAGGCAGGTGGATTGCTTAAGCCCGGGAGTTCAAGACCAGCCTGGGCAACATGGCAAAACCCTGTCTTTACTAAAAATACAAAAAAATTAGCCGGGCATGGTGGTGCATGGCTGTAGTCTTAGCTACTCGGGAGGCTGAGGTTGGGGGATCACCTGAACTTGGGAAGTTGAGGCTGCGGTGAGCCAAGATGGTGCCATGGCATAATAGCCTGGGGAAGAATGCGGTCTCAAAAAAAAAAAAAAAAAAAGTAATGGAAAGGACACTGGAGTGAAAATTCTGGGTCTTAGTCCCAGTCGTGGAAGTGAATCATTCAGTAAGTGTTTACAAAGAACTACCTTTCATTGCACCTTAGGAGCTAGTAAATGATTTGTGTGTCTTACTAACTTTTGTTTAATCCTCACAGTTCCTCTGTGAGGTTCATTACTATTATGTTCTCCATTGTATACATGAGAAAACTGGAGGTGCAGAGAGTATGTTAAATATGTTAGCTCTCAATAGTAATTACTGTGTTTGGGACTGGAGATACCAAGCCGTGTCCTTATGGAGGTTATAATCTAATGCAGAAGACCAGCAATAAGTAAGTAAAATAAAAACTAATCATTTCAGGCAGGGATAAATGCTAAGAAGATAAATATGCTCAGAGAAAAATAATAATGGGAGAATGGCGAATAGTCTGCCATTTTAGATGGAATAAGCAGAGAAATCCTCTATTGGCCAGGGTAAATTCAAATAGAAACCAGAATGGAGCAAGGGAATTCGCTGCATGAATAATCTGTAGGAAGAGGCAGAAGGATAGCAATAGCACACAGGCCCTGAGCCAGTAGACCGTGGCTTGTTCTGGCAACATAAGATGGCCATAGTAGCTTAAGCCAAATGAGCAAGAGCAGAGTAGTACTTGATGGCATCAGAGAGGGCACAGGCCAGCTCAGATGTGGCCTTGAATACACATCATTGTAAAGGAGTTTAGATTATGTTCTGATGTCTTCTACATACACACAAGTCTTTTGCTAGACAGAGACCTCTAAGGTCTTTTCCAGTATTAAAATCTTATGACTTTAAATTAGTGGTATCATTTCAAGCCATTCAAATCAGCAATGTGTTCTAGAGAAGCGTTGATTCGCACTTCTAGATACTTTTCAGGGGCAAAGCCATTTACCCTTGCTAAATTTTTCAAGGTGGCTGTCAGCTGTAGCCGTAAGAGCCTGTAAAAGATGGCTGGACCTTTCTGCCCCTCTGCTGTCTCCTTTTCCTTACCTATGCAGTCAGAGCTGTGCTGGGCATGGACTGTGTTTGCCAGCATATGGTATGTGTTTCAAGAATGTTAATCCCTACAAAGAGTCATTTTATGTTTTCTGGCACAACTGATGATTTTCTTCCTGTAACCTTTTTTTGTTCCCAGTTTGCTCAAGTACTTATGCTCCCCGATAGAGAGTGTGACAACTTGGGGTACCAATAAAGTATATGACAACTGTTGGAGTTGTGGGAACATGCCCCTTTTGTTAATAGAGGCATAATTGTAACCAAAGAAATTTAATTTCTTCTTTAGCAAACACTGACATTTCTGTTTCAGAATAAGTGCTAGAGAAAAAGGAAATATGAAAGTTACCATGTATCGTGAATACATTGAGTTCTCTCTGTAATAACTCAAAACTGATCTATAGCTAAAATTAAAAACATATAAGCGTATCGTAAATCTTGACTATGTCTGTGTTCACCTCTAATTCTGTTTGGAATAAGGCTTCAAATGCTTTCAAGAATGATGTGAGTTACAAATAAATAGAAAAAGAGTTATCCTGTCTTCCATTTATTTTATTTGTACATATCCATTTCAAGAAAAAAAAAAAAAGACTTAAAAAATACAATTCTATCCCAGAAATGGATCCTTATCTGCACAACCATTGAAGGAAAAAAAAAAAAAAAAATCATGCAAACTGAAACTATGTTTTTTTGTAGTGACTGAGTGGAAGATGCAGTTATTCCAGTAGAATATATAAGAAGCTCTGATTTTACAACTGATAGCACAAAAGAAAACCCAAACTTCACTGGTTTAATGCAAGGAAACACAATTTTGCATATGGGTATGACAAGGTTTGCAAACTTCTGGAAAGGGCCCATATGAAACAAATACAAGATTGAACACACCACTTACTGACATGCCCCTCCTACCCACATCAGGTTTGTTATGGTATTTTTTACTTGCTTGGAAACAAATAACTGGGTGACCATTTAAAATCAAAATTATAATTTGATATGTGCCCAGTGAATGAAATTGCAAATATATCATGCTTTTAAATTACTTTTGGTCATAGATACTAATTTATAATTGCTGAAATGCATCACCATGTAGAGAAGAGACTAGGTTACACAATTTATCAGATTTGTTCCCTTAGCCATAATGACGGTATTCCAAGTTTCTTAAAAATAATAGATAATGTTACTGATGACTAATGTGGGTTTTACCATCTTGGAAAAGCTATACAATTTTATATTTTAAAATTTCTGTCAAAGTTTGCTTGATGCCTCTATATCATGTACAAGGCATTGTGTAATCAACTCACCTTATGGCTGTGAGCCACCAGAGGATGAGAGTTGACGAAACAGCCAGACACCAAAGGAAGATGGCCAGGGCTGTCCCCTGTGCCAGGGGCCTCCACTGGGGAACAGTATGTAAATCTTGGGGAGAGGAAGATGTGACTGGGAGTTAGGGATGCTTAATGAGAGGAGAACCAGATGATCAGGGTCTAGCAAGGCCTGTAATCACAACGGGCACAGACTGGTACTGCACCACTGTTTATGTACTGACTAGCTCTGAGTGTGGCCTGCATGATACAAAGCATGTGTGCTCTTGAGTGCAGACAGTTGTCTGAAGTTTGGAGAAGAGGTTGACAGTCCCAAATACACCATGCATGATTTCCAGATACCTCTCACACAGGTCTAGCTGGGAAGCAAACAGTGCTGTCAGGATTTAGGGGGTGGGGGAGCAGGGGCAGGGGGCACAAAAGGTTTAACTTGAAACATTGTATTAAGGAATGAACTTTTTAATGTTTTTCTCTGTTTCCACTCTAACAAACATGCATTTTTCGCCTTCAGAAAATAGAGTCAATAGCTGTGCAGAGTTGAAGAAAAACGTCCTCTGGTGTTCCCTCTGCATTTATCTATATTTAAAAGGAAAAAAAGAGAGTTAGTCTGAAATATTTGTAAATAAAATCATGTTTAACAATGAAAGATCACTATCACTTGTTCATAATTTACTCTGCAAAATTTTAAAACACAAGACCCCCAAAAACACAGAGAAAAAAGTAAAGAGTAGTGGTTTTAAAACTACATGTCTCAATTAAAACAACAATGAAGTACCACTACACATCTATTAGAATAGCCAAAATCCAAAGCACTGACACCACCAAATGCTGGTGAGGACATGGAGCAATAGGAACTCTCACTCATTGCTTGTGGGAACACAAAACGGTACACCCACTTCAGAAGACACTGCAGTTTCTTAAACTGAACATACTGTTACCGTACTTTTTAGCAACTGCACTTTTCTTGGTGTTTTACCCAAATGGGTTGAAACCTGAACATCCAAAAGCCTGCATATGGATGTTGACAGCAACTTCATGCATAATTGACAAAACTTGGAAGCACCCAGGATGATCTTCAGTATTTTAGTGGATGGATAAACTGATATATCCGGATGCACAGGGGAGTATTATTCAGTGCTAAACTTTATATTACTCAGTGATACAGGCTTCTCTGAAGAGGGTACATATTGTTTGGTTCCAATTATATGACATTCTGGAAAAATCAAAACTGGAGACAGGTTTAAAAAGATCAGTGGTTGATGAGCAGAGGGCAGGGGGAGATGAGAAGGTAGAGTACAGGATTTTTAGAGCAGTGTAACTAGTATATGGGAACGCTGCTCAATTTTGCGGTGAATCTAAGACTTCTCTAAAAAGGAAGGCCTATTTAAAACAAGTCCCTAGGTAAAGCATTGCTATGGTCATGGAAAGACTTTGGAGTTACTTAAAATGAGACTTCTGAGTGTTCTGTTGCATTTGGGAATAGGGGAGAGATTGGGGGATGAGGGAGAGAGGTGTGGAGAAGAAAGCAAAAGGCTAGGACCGCAGTGTGTAGGTGTGCTAAAGGCAAAGTCTGCTTGGAGACTGTTGACATGCCAGCCCAAGGAGGACATTTCAAGGGAAGCTGATTTTCTGGGCACAAAAGTATTGCCCCTTCCCCTGTCCTAACATTGCACCGACCGCTGAGATTTGTTCCATCACACCTGTATCGTCTATGGAAAGTAAAGGCCTGGCCAAGCACAGGAAGCACGTGGGAGGCCAGGGGATGCTGGTGGTGTGCATCAACTTCCACAAGTGCCACCCAGGTTACTTTGGTAAAGTTGGTTATGAGGCATTACCACTTAAAGAGAAACCAGGGCTTCTGCCCAACTCTCGACCTTGACAAATGTAGACCTTGGTCAGTCAAGAGACATGAGTCATCACACGCTGACAATAATTAATAATAATAATAATAATAATAATAATAATAATAATAATAATAATAATAAATAAAACAGGTTGGAGCTGCTCCCATCATTGATGGAGTGCTATGGGCTACTGCAGAATTCTGAGGAAGGGAAACTCCCAAAGTAGCCCGCTGTCATGAAGGCCAAGTTCTTCAGCAGGAGAGCTGGGAGAAGATTAAGGATGTATATATAGGGGGAAGTAGGGAGGCTGTGTCCTGGTGACTTGAAGCCACAAGGAGGGAGCTTAACTAAATGCTAACAAATGAAAAAAAAAAAAGGTAGAGGGTTGGTGATCTACATGAGTCGGGGGGGTTGGGGGGTAAACTTGCTAAAACACAGCTTTCCAGGCCATATCTGCAGAGGGTCGTTTGGTGGGTTTGGACTGGGTCTTTAATCTGTGTATTTAACAAATTCTCCACATGATTTTGTTGTGGGCCATCCTGGAGCACACTTTGAGAAACACAAAGTTTTCAAACACACATTCTCAAGCACACTTTGAGACTCCAGTCTACCTATCCAAATCTTCTTTGTGCAAACTAGTTTGCATATTTCTATCCCTAGGGATTTCACTTCTTCCAGAGGTAGAATGAATTCTCAACACCATCAACAAAAAGAATGTTGCATGTTTAAATACTGGAGAAAATGGATACAACAATATTAATGGATACAACAATATTAATATAATGACTGTTTGTCATTCCCAAACTGGAAAAATCCTATATGTCCATTAACAATAGATGGATAAATTGTGACACAGTCATATAATGGAATACTATAGTAATTAAAAGAAAAAGAACCACAGCTATTTCAACAACATGGATTAATTTCACAAGCTTGAGGGACACAAGCCAGTCTCAAGAATATGAATACAGTAGGGTTCAATTTATATAAGGTTAAAAAAAAAAGCTATTTTGGTTAGGGATCCATACATAGGCAATAAAGTCATAAAGATAGAAGCAAGGAAATGATTATCATGAAAGCCAGGACAGTAGTTACTTCTTGGGGAGAGGAAGGAAGCTGTGACAGGGGAGACATGGGGAGGGTGGAGCTTCTGCAATTCTCTTCTATTTCTCGTCCTGCACGGTGGTTATATGAGTGTTCATTTTATTCCTCAAACTCTACATACTACTTTTATGCATTCCTATATGTATGATATAGCCCACAATAAGGAAAAAATAAGTTTTTTAAAAGTTCTTTTCCCTTCTCATAAATATGTCATACTTTATCCTTGCAGGAGACTCAAATACAGCAATCTGCTATTTGTCTGTCTGTCCAGCTAGAGGTTCTACATCTGGACGGTAGGGGCTTAGCCTTTGCCATGTTCATGGCCCCCACAGCACCTTGCTTATTGCTTTACTTCTTCTTCCTTTTCCTTTCAACCAACAAGCATTTCCTGGTTATCATCAATGTTTTGGAGTTACTAAGTTGAATGAGAAACAATGGTCCTGTTTTCCAAGAGCTCACGCTCAGTGGTAGAGATGAACATTCAACAGGAATTTACACTGTTAGGAGGTAAACACAGGAGCTAAAGGGGCACCTTCCATAATGTTGGGAGGGCAGAGAAGCTTTCTGAGGAAAGTAATAGTTGTCATCATTTAAAATGATAAACATTACTAGTAATGGCACAGAAATGCTTTTTAAATAACCAAACTAATCCTGTTAATGATCTTGGAAGAGAAGTCTTGTTATCCCAGTTTTACAGATGATGAAACAGGGGCTCTGAAAGATGGGAATTAAATTTTTCAAGATAATGTGGTTAAGTAAGTGGAGAGAACTGGTTCACACCCAGGCCTTTGATTTGGAAGTCTTTGCACGTCTTGACTTTACTACACTATGCTGACCAGTTCAAAATGGTGGATGGCCAGATATGAGGGGGAGTAGCAAGGAGTGAAGCTGGAATTGTAATGACAGGCTGGGCTATGAAAAGGCTTATGTTCCCTATTGCATGACGACAATGAGGAACCACGTGAGAACTGTTTTTCTGTTTTGTTTTTTTTTTTTTGCTTTTTAAAACAGGGTCTTGCTCTGTTGCCAGGCTGGAGTGCAGTGGTACGATCTTGGCTTACTGCAGCCTCTGCCTCCCAAGTTCAAGTGATTCTTCTGCCTCAGACACCTGAGTAGCTGGGATTATAAGTGTGTGCCACTATGTCTGGCCATTTGTCTTTTTAGTAGAGATGGGGTTTCACCATGTGGCCAGGCTGATCTTGAACTCCTGACCTCAAGTAATCTACCTGCCTCAGCCTCCCAAAGTGCTGGGATTAAGGTGGGAGCCACTGTGCCCAGCCCATGTAAGAGTTTTTAAGGAATGGGCTGACATCATAAAATATGGGTACACAGCAAATATTTGATAAATATTTGTTCCATCAAAAATAACTGCAGAGGCCAGGCGTGGTGGCTCATGCCTGTAATCCCAGCACTTTGGAAGGCCGAGGAAGGCAGATCATGGGCCAAGATATTGAGACCATCCTGGCTAACACGGTGAAACCCCATCTCTACTGAATATATATATATATACATATATATATATAAATAGCTGGGTGTGGTGGCGGGCGCCTGTAGTCCCAGCTACTCGGGAGGCTGAGGCAGGAGAATGGCATGAACCCGGGAGGCAGAACTTGCAGTGAGCTGAGATCGCGCCACTGCACTCCAGCCTGGGCAACAGAGTGAGACTCCGTCTCAAAAAAAAAAAAAAAAAAAACGAAAACAAAACAAAACAAAAAAAACTGCAGAGAGGTTGAAGTGCAAGGCAAAGAGCAAAGAGCCCTGTATGAGGCGTGCCTGGGATTGCCCTCAGTGTGCTTCAGGACTTGACAGGCCATTCATCCTCTTGGGGCCTCAGTTTCCTCCTCTATCAAATGAAGGGACTGAACTAGGACTAGATAACCTCCAGGTCTGGTTCCAGCCTGGATGTTCTATGCTATTCCAGATCTGAGCTCACTTTTTAGTGGGGATGAGCTCCTCTCAGCAGGCATCAGGATCGTTCAGTTTAGTTTGGTGTTGCTAGTTAAGCTGGGCCTAGAAGAATAGACATGTACTGGAAGATAATAAAGGTGGCAAAGGTGTAGAGATCTGAAAGCACATCGATTTTTCAGCGAACAGTGGGTCATTTGTTGAGGACAGAGCAAATGCTGCATGGGATGATGAGGGCAGGCAGAGAAAAAGAGGAAGCTGAAAAAATCGGTTGGAATGAGGTGTCTCCATAGATTTGCCTATTTGGGACATTTTATATCAATGGAATCACACAATATATGGTCTTTTGTGACTGGTTTCTTGGCATAAGATTTTCAAGGTTCATTTATGTTGTCGTGGATATCAATACTTGGTTCCTTTTTATTGCTGAATAATGCTATGCTGCATTTAACCTGAATGTTCCAAACATGCCTTGGGATGTCTGCCTTCCTCATCTCTTTTCAGCCAATCTGTTTCCGCCCACAGCCCACTGTACAGTCACCTGACCTCACCTTATCAAATGCTGGGAGGAGGGAGGAAAGGAAGGGGTTGCTAGCTCACATTCCTGCCCCTTCTCAGGTGTCCTCCCCTGTAGCAGGGACGGGTAAGAAGGTATAAATCCACAAACACTTGATTTATTATTTACAGTGTCCATGACTGTATCAGTGGAAAATGCATCAAGTCTGTCACTGGTCCCCAAGAAGTTCCATGAGGACAAAGACTCAAATACAACTATTTTGTGCATAATGTAAGTTCTTCACCCTAGTGATCCAATTTTTCGTCTTTGGCACAAACACTTCCCCAAATCAGCCCCAGATCTTCCCCAGAAGAGGAAGATAAGTAGCCTAGGGAATGACTCCAAGTGACCATCTACTTCAAATGCATGTGCATTTTCTCACTACAATATCACTGCCTAATTGAGGCACGCATGGAGTGGGACTTTCAGCCTCAGTGATGCCCTCTCCTTCATCTGTACAAACTCCAACTGTGTTCTAGGGCCCTTTCTTGTCCTCACAAAGTGGTGGATATTTTGCAGCATCTTCCTCATGATTTATCTGTTCTCCAGCCTCTTGCTGAATTCCACCAGTTCCTTGCATTTAACTGACTTAGCATGTTCTATTTCTGCTCCTGGGCCCTGAAACATTTCTCTCCTCCAATCCGTCTTCTGCAACTATCACTACCTAACATTCCCAACTTTATATATGATTTTCTAAATGTATCTTCTTTCCAAAAGAAAACCATACCTATGTTTCTCATACTCATAATGTGTCTTTTAACACTATTAATATACAATTTTTTTTAAAGAACACTTTTTTTTTTTTTTAAGAGGTAAGGTTCCACTCTCTCACCAGGCTGGAGTGCAGTAGCGAGATCATAGCTCACTGTAACCTCTAACTCCTGGGCTCAAGTAATCCTCCTGCCTCAGCCTCCCAAGTAGCTGAGACTATAGGCATGTGCCACCATGTCCAGCTAATTTTTTGTATGTTTATGTAGAGATGGGGTCTTGCTATGTTGCCCAGGCTGGGCTTGAAGTCCTGACCTCAAGCGATCCTCCCACCTCAGCCTCCCAAAGTGCTGAAATTATAGGTGTGAGCCACTGTGCCTGGCCAAGAACACATTTATTATGTTCTATTTCCTCCATGTTTCATAATTGATAACTTGGTCATTCAACATAATGCCAGTGTTACACTCACATAAATTGGGTTGATCCTTGTTCAGGATTTCTTTTAGACTCTGATAAAAATACATTTGTTCATTACAGTAACCTTTGAATGTACTCTATTACCTTCTGCCTTTTACTATCACAGTGAACTAAAGGCTCTTTCTGTATTACCTTCCCCATTGACTATCACAGTGGACATGCACTCGTTGCAATTCAGTGCAACATTTAACTTTTCACTTCTTGGTCAGATAAAACCCAGCCTTAACCCAAATATTTGTTTTTTGTTTTTTTGTTTTTTTTTTTTTTTGAGATGGAGTCTCGCTCAGCCGCCCAGGCTGGAGTGCAGTGGCCAGATCTCAGCTCACTGCAAGCTCCGCCTCCTGGGTTTACACCATTCTCCTGCCTCAGCCTCCCGAGTAGCTGGGACTACAGGCACCCGCCACCTCGCCCAGCTAGTTTTTGTTTTTTTTGTATTTTTTAGAAGAGACGGGGTTTCGCCGTGTTAGCCAGGAGGGTCTCGATATCCTGACCTCGTGATCCACCCGTCTCGGCCTCCTAAAGTGCTGGGATTATAGGCTTGAGCCACCGCGCCCAGCCTGTACATTGTTAAAGAAAAAAAATGTTCAATGATTCTTGTTAAAGCATGGTAAGGGAGGCTTTACTGGGGACCATTATGATGGGTATAGATAGGGACTATGGCAACAGAATTTTGCAGCAGCGGGGAGGGATGGGACTCAACTCTGAATACAGCGTGGGCAAGTGGGAATTTATAGTCAAGGAGCAGGATGGGGGTCAGTGGATGGAAAATTACTAAGAGGTAACAACATCAGGAGTAAGGAAAATTCTGGCTACCGACCTGACAGGACCCTTGCTGAAGACACACCAACATGATCAGACAGCACCTGGGGATGATGGAGGATGAGCACCCCAATCAGATATTGAGGGTAGGGATCTTGCTAAAGTGATTTAGCAGGTTTTACAAGGAAGTGCACAGATGGGCCTAGGAGAAGGTTCAAGAGTCTGACTAAAGATGGTCGGCAGAGAACCTTTGTCAACATCCAGCTAGACAGTAAGCTCTGCGAGCACAAGGCCGTTACTCAGCATAGTATCCCCCATGCCTGGCTCTAGGTAGAAAGGCAAAAAACCAAAAAGGTAAACAAAAGAATGTATCCTCTATTCCCACATTTGCTCTTCGTTTCCTCACAGAAATGAACTGTCGTGGGGCAAGAAGCATGTTCTTAAAGCCCATTTTCTGCAGTCTGGGCTTTATGGAAGGAGAACGCATTCTGCCTTCTAAAAACAAGGCGACTTGGTTTCAGCACAGAGGACTCAGCACACAGCACCTCAAGGACAGTGCTAGTTATTTTCTGTCAATCAGGCCAGAGCTGATGTTTTGGGGAGGGCTGAGGCGGGGTCCCGGAGTTCTCAGTGGACCATTGCCCACCTCTATTTCCCTCCCTAATCCGCCTCCTCATTTTGTTTTGTGGCTTAAATACGGGGACTTCTTAATGAAATTAAAAAACTGCTTATTGCCAACCAGTCAGAGTCATGTGCTGTAGTGCTTGCCCTGTGGAGCCCAAAGATGTG
This sequence comes from Piliocolobus tephrosceles, assembly GCF_002776525.5. NCBI lineage: Eukaryota > Metazoa > Chordata > Mammalia > Primates > Cercopithecidae > Piliocolobus > Piliocolobus tephrosceles. The sequence goes on from NC_045434.1 coordinate 144,555,687, forward strand.
TGTAGGTTTAAAGACAAAATCAAATGATAAGGCTTTCTAGATGGGAAAAGCAGTCTTTTACTTCGGTGAGTAGAAAACTCCGTGAAGTTAGTTGGGATCCTCCTTAGGACCAAGATGCCAAGTTTTGAGAATAAAGGCAGTGAGGCAATTTCTGTTGTCTTATAGAAGGCGTGTATGCGTGTGTGTGTGTGTGTGTGTGTGCGTGGTGGGAAAAGGCTGGATTCTTGAAGTGCATTTTGTTTTGTTTTGTTTTGTTTTGAGACAGAGTTTCGCTCTTGTCACCCAGGCTGGAGTGCAATGGTATGATCTCAGCTCACTGCAACCCCCACCTCCCAGGTTCAAACAATTCTCCTGCCTCAGCCTCCCGAGTAGCTGGGATTACAGGCATGTGCCACCACGCCCAGCTAATTTTTGTATTTTTAGTAGAGACAGGGTTTCACCATGTTGGCCAGGCTGCTCTCTGACTTCTGACCTCAGGTGATCCGCCTGCCCCGGCCTCCCAAGTGCTAGAATTACAGGTGGGAGCCACTGCCCATGGCCTGAAGTGTATTTTTAAGGAGCAAAAGAGAGCCCAGTTGAACTGGGTGGGAACAAAGCCTTCTGTCTACTCTCCAAAGTTCTCCTTTGGTTCTACAGGTTACCTCGACTCTTCCTAAGTCTCAAAGTAGATTCTCTTTGCTCATCTAATTCCCATGTGGAGAGTATTTTAAGAGAATAAGTGGCATTTATCTTTTTGTATATAACTGCAACTCAAAGGAAATAGAAAAGAACCAATTTACTAAATGCTTTCAAAGTTACAGGAACTTTTCTTGGTGCTTGGAGCTTTAGCAAATTTAAACCAATTAGCTTATAAGGTACTGGTGTTTAATGTCCTTAGCAAACAGAACAGTCCTGCACAATGAGCTTACTGACTGTTTTCTGTGAATGAGACTTCCTCAGTAATTGTGCAAACTTGAAAGTAGTATGTCCTCCAACATAGAGTATGTTTACTCCATAATCAATTATTATAATATTAATTCGTAGTAACCCTCTTTTATCATGAATAGTCAAAAGTAAGTTTCATCGTGACCTTTCTCCAAAAGATCTGCAATTCTGAGTCAGCAAAGTCAGTATGTATGAGGTCTTAATGTATTTAATTTAGTTAGAAACTAGGTAAGTAGATTTACTTCTGACTTCAAGAATTTACCAGCCGGATGGAGTGGCTCATGCCTGTAAACTGCCCATGCTTTGGGAGGCTGAGGTAGGAGGATTGCTTCAGCTCGAGACCAGCTTGGGAAATAAAGTGTCTCTACAAAAATAAAAAAATCAGCTAGACACATGCCTGTAGTCCTAGCTACTGGAGAGGCTGAGGTGAAGGATGGCTTGGGGCCAGGAGCTTGAGGCTAAAATGAGCTGTGATGGAGCTACTGCACTCACTCCAGCCTGGACAACAGGGTAAGACCCTGTCCCTTAATAAATAAATAAATAAATAAATAAATAAAAGAGCTGAGGTGGGAGGATCACTTGAGCCTAGGAGTTTGAGGCTGCAGTAAGCCATGATCGTGCCACTGTACTCCAGCCTGGGTGACAGTGAGATCCTGTCTCAAAAAAAAAAAAAAAAAAAAAAAAAAAGAAAAGAAAATGTGGTACATATACACAATGGAGTACTATTCAGCTATAAGAAAGAATGAGATCCTGTCATTTGCAACAACACGTATGGAACTGGAGGTCATGTTAAGTGAAATAAACCAGGCTCAGAAAGACAGACTTCGAATGTTCTCACTTATTTCTGAGAGCTAAATGTTAGAGCAATTGACCTCATGGAGACAGGCAGTAGATTGATAGGTACCAGTGTCTGGGAAAGGAGAGGGGGAAGTGGGAATGGCTAATGGATACCAAAATTTAGGTAGATAGAATGAATGCGATCATCTAGTATTTGATAGCACAAAATGGTGACTCTAGGCAACAGTAACTTATTGTACACTTAAAAATAACTAAAAGACTATAATTGGATTATCTGGAACACAAAGAAAGGACAAATGCTTGAGGTGATAGATACCTCATTTCCCCTGATGTGATCACTGCACACTGCATGCCTATAGCAAAGTATCTTACGTATCCCATAAATATATACACTAATATGTACACACAAAAAATAAAAATTTTAAGAAAGAAAGAAGCATAAAAAAGAATTTACCATTTTTGGTCTGAGACGTGATATAAAATCCTGCAGTAAGTGATGTTCTGACAAGTACAGCAAAATATTATTTCATTAAAAAGCTAAAAGCAGGCCAGGTGCAGTGGCTCATGCCTGTAATCCCAGCACTTCGGGATGCCGAGGCGGGTGAATCACCTGAGGTCAGGAGTTCAAGACCAGCCCGGCCAACATAGTGAAACCCGGTCTCCACTAAAAATACAAAAAGTAGCAGGGTGTTGTGGTGGGTGCCTGTAATTCCTGCTACTTGGGAGGCTGAGGCAGGAGAATCACTTGAGCCTGGGAGGCAGAGGTTGCAGTGAGCTGAGCAACAGAGTGAAATTCTGTCTCAAAAAAAAAAAAAAGCTAAAGCAAATGAAGAGGAAATAGTAAATTTTTGAGTTTTTACCTGACTTCTTGTAGGAAAAGTAGAGCAGTGATGATATTTCTACCCAGCAGTCAACAGAACATATTACTAAATGAGGAAAGCAATTACACCACTTTGGGAATTACACATTTTGTTTACTCTTTCTCTTTAGTTCCATGGATTTGTAAATCATAAAACGGTTGGCTGGTCCAAACATTGCCTATGTCTAGTGGTGTTTTTCCTGAATTTTCCCACATGGTTGAAACCATTGCTAGAGTTTCATTTTATTTTTCATGTATGGAACCTCTGGGACAAAGCCAAGCTGTTACAGCGTGGTTTAGGATCACGCTCTGTGTGCCAGCACCTTCCTTTTCTAATCTTGTCCCCTGTTAAACAAGACACAGCCTCACACCACAGGGATCCCTAACTGCCAGAGGATAACACCAGCGGCTCAGCAAGGCAGACCTGAGTGTGCAGAACCTGGGCATGGTCTGGGGAAAATCATCAGATGCAGTTTTCAAAAGTTGGGGTTATGTAAAAGGCTGCTCATAGGGGGTCATCCAGTTCACATATCCAGTCAGGCCACAGAGTTCTCATTATTAAGGCCATAGAAAGAAGGAGGACTATATATACATTGACTTTAAAGAAATTTAAGGACAAACTTCAGCAAAAATATAAGGATGATTTATAATCAGCACATTAATGGCTTCTCTAAATAGGACTTCCCATAGTTCGTGCAGCTTGTGCACTTACACGTTTTAAGTAACTGTTTTTCCTTTTCTCTTTCTCTCCATTCTGCCTAAAGTTTTGAATAACATCTTTTAGCAGATATGAAAAAAAATCATCCCCTCTAAAATGACCTCTCTAAAACACCTGCTCAATCATTTTCCTGTTTAAAGTTTCTCAGTGCTTCCCTCCCAGAACTGAGTACTTTCAGGATTCAGTCCAAACATCCTTGGGTAGGCTAGAACTATGCAATATGGTGTAGCCCCTAGCCACACATGGTTTCGGAGCACTTGAAATCTGACTAGCACAAGAAAGGAACTGAATTTTTAATACTGTTTAATTAAAATTAATCTAAAATTTAAACCTGGTATTTGACCCAATTTGTGGAAAATTAAAAACTATCTTTGGAATGACTTGGGTATGTGAAATCTACTTTTCAACTGTAAATTTTATGAAATATAAATATAGTTCCAGTATTTTTTATGGAAACTTAGCAGCTACATTTGAGGTAAAGCCCTAAGTACCAGATTTTGAATACATAGTTCATTAAAAAAAATGTAAAAATATTTCATTAAGAATTTTATGGCTGGGCACGGTGGCTCACATCTGTAATCTCAGCACGTTGGGAGGCTGAGGCGGGCAGATCAAGAGGTCAAGAGATTGAGACCATCATGGCCAACATGACGAAACCCCATCTCTACTAAAAATGCAAAAATTAGCCAGGTGTGGTGGCATGCACTTGAACTTGCAGCTACCCGGGAGGCTGAGGCAGGAGAATCGTTTGAGCCCAGGAGGTGGAGGTTGTAGTGAGCCAAGATCGTGCCACTGCACTCCAGCCTGGCGACAGAGTGAGACTCTGTCTCAAAAAAAAAAAAAAAAAGAGAACTTTATATTGATTACATGTTGAAATGATACTTAGGCTATATTAGGGTACATAAAATATATTGTTAAATTAATTTCACCTGTTTCTTTTTACCTTTCTTTGTTTATGTGTCTACTAGAAAAGTTTAAATTATACATGTGGCCCACACTATATTTCTTTTGTCAGTGCTGAGCTAGCAAATTTATTGAATGCAGGAGGAATGAATGAATGAATGAATGAATGAATGGATTCAAAGTCCTTTACTGCTTGCTTCAATCTTGCTCTTTAGTCTCATCTGTCACGACTTTAATTCATCTGTTTGGCACTTCATCTGGGCCAGCATTCCTGGCTCTTTCACGAGTCAGTGGCTTTGTTCCCTCTCCTCCATCTGGCTTGAGTTTCTCTTCATCCTTTAGGACCCAGCTCAAATGTCCTCTTTTCTCTGAAGCCTTTACTTACCTCCCCAGGCCTGAGTTCTGTGCTCCTAAAGGCCTGGAGCATTTGTAGATCCTATTACGGCACCTACCACTTCGCTGGGGTTTCATGTGCCACAGAGTTTCACAAGTCTGTTTTGTTTTGTTTTGCGTAGAGATGGAGTCTCACACTGTCGTTCAGGCTGGAGCGCAGTGGTGCGATCTCAGCTTACTGCAACCTCTGCCTCATGGGTTCAAACAATTCTTGTGCCTCAGCCTCCTCCCGAGTAGCTGGGATTACAGATGCACACCACCACACCCATCTAATTTTTGTATTTTTAGTAGAGATAGAGTTTCACCATGTTGGCCAGACTGGTCTCGAACTCCTGACCTCAAGTGATCTGCCCTCCTCAGCCTCCCTAAGTGCTGGGATTACAAGCACATGTCTTTTCCTATGAATTCCCAGCATTAAGTGGCATGCCTTGGACCTTAGAGATGCCCAGTAAATGTCTGCTGAGCATGTCAAAGATCTTACATAGAATAGCGCCAATTCTTTGCTGGTAGAATTCATGTCAGTGACTCCAGGAGGGGTTCTGAGTTAAAGTGGACCTTAGTGAAGGGGGTGCCGTAAGATGGGCAAAGGCAAAATCTATTATGTGATTATAACAACCACAGAGGAAGAAATCAAGAATGTGTACAGATGAGTCAAAAGGGCCTGGAATTCTCTTCTGCTTGCTGTTTGGGGAGGAGACACGCATGCAGCAAGCACAACTCATTTCAGCAGGACCGCAGGGGTGCAAAGGGTATTGCACTGAATCAAAAGGTCTTTGTAGGAGTCTGGTGAAGGTCTGACAATCAGGAAGGAAAGGGGGTGGAGAGAAGACTATTTTAAGCAGAGTCATAAAGAAAAAGTCTCTTAAGTCTTTCAGAACCAGATGGAAGATTTATGCTTCATTTGTCAAGTGAGAGGACAGAACCTTAGGGTTCCTCTACGTCACTCTCTCCTTCGGGCACACCTTTCTCTTCACTGCACCAGCAGGAGGGAGGGCTGGATCTAAATCTAGGTTTCTAGTTGTCAACCAAGGCAGGCCCAGATGAAATGCAGGCATGCTTCAGACTTGAAACTGATAAGCACCCCCAGCGAAGGTGGGGCACTGATAAAGGAGGGCAAGCAGCAAGGAGCTGGGAAATTCCAAAGCATAGTTACACTTCAAAGAACTCTTCCCAGGGCAACATGGAGAGCCATGGGAGTAGAAACGAATGGGTTAAAAGAAATCAGCCTCTGCTTAAAATAGCTCAGCAGTCTCTCCTACTAGAAAAAAATCTAAGTAAGCATGTCTTTCCACCACATAGTTGTTAGTAGTAGACAAAAACAACCAAACTAAACTAGAAACAACCTAGTTGAATAAACTATAGAACATCTATATTGTGGTATATTATATAGCTACGAAAAAGAAAACAACATTGTGATGTGTTGACCTGGAGGTGTTTTGCAGAAATGTGTACAGCTTGGTAGTATTTGCATGAAATCACACCCCCCATCATGGTTTTGTGTGTGTGTGCGTGTGTCTGTAGTAAACAGTTTGATTTCAGAGAGAAAGAATGAGGGGCTGGGGGAAAGAAGAGAAGAAAGAGAAAAAGAGAACAGGAGGAGGAGGAAAAGGAGGAAGGGAGGAGAGGTGGAAAGATACACAATAAGCTGTTCACATTGGTTATTTGAGGGAAGCAAGGTTATGAGGAGCATTGTGAATTGTGTGTGTGTGTGTGTGTGTATATATATAGTCATGCACCGAAAACAATGTTTTGGTCAATGACAGACTGCTTATACAATGGCAGTCTCATAAGATTATAATGAAGCTGAAACATTTCCAGTGCCTTGTGATGTGGTAGCCATCATAATGTCAGAGCGCAATGGATTACTCATGTGTTTGTGGTGATGCTGGTGTAAAGAAATCCACTGTGCTGCCGGTGTTGTAAAAGTATAGCATGTACAATTATGTAAAGTACACAGTGCTTGATAATGATGATAAACAACTATGTTACTGGTTTATGTATTTCCTATATTATACTTTCAATTATTATTTCAGTGTGCATTTTTTCTACTTGTTAAAAAAGAGCTGTCAAACAGCCTCAGGCAGGTCCTTCAGGAATGTTCCAGAAAAAGGCCTTGTTATCAAAGCAGGTGACAGCTCCAGGCATGTTACTGCCCTGAAGACCTTCCAGTGGGCAAGATACGGAGGTAAAGACAGTGGCATGATGATTCTAACCCCGTGTAGGCAGGCCTAGGTGAATGTGTGTGTCTCCATCTGAGTTTTTAAGAAAAAAAAAAGCTTAAAAAGTAAAAAAAAATTTTTTAAATAGGAAAAACCTTATAGAATAAGGATATAAAGAAAAAATACTTTTGTACGTGTGTACAATGTGTTTGTGTTTTAAGCTAAGTTCTATGAAACAGTCAAAAAGTGAAAAAATTTTAAAAGCTTATAAAGTAAAAAGGTTATAGTAAGCCAAAGTTAATCTATTATTGAAGAAAAATATTTTATAAATGTAGCATAGCCTAAGTATACAGTGTTTATAAAGCCCACAGTAGTATACAGCAATGTCCTAGGCCTTCACGTTCATTCAATGACTCATTCAGAGCACCTGCCAGTCCTGAAAGCTCGATTCATGGTAAACACTCTATACAGCAAGTTTACCACTGACATTTTTTATTCTGTATTTTTACTGTATCTTTGCATATTTCGATATGTTTAGATACACAAATGGTTACCATTGTGTTACAATTGCCATGGTATTCAATACAGTGACAGGCTGTAGTGTGTAATGAGCTATACCATCTAGATTTCTGTAAGTACACTCTCTGATGTTTGCGCAATGACAAAATTGCCTAATGATGCATTTCTCAGATCATATCCCTATTGTTAAGTGATGCATGACTCTGTGTGTGTGTGTGTGTGTGTGTGTGTACTCGCACATACACACATAAATATATACAGTCTACTCTCTGTATCCAAAGTTCTGCACCTGCAGATTCAACTAACCAGAGATGAAAAATATTCCCTCCATCGTCCCTGCTCCTACTTTGTATAGAATCTGGCCAGCATCCCGATACAGCTTCCCAGCTTCCTACTAAAATACTTGTGAAGACCCTCCAAAATGAGAATAGTCACAAGAATTCTGAAGACTTGGACTGCTTGCTATTACCAGGAGTTCATGTCTGTGGTCCCAGCTACTTGGGAGGCTGAAGTGGGAGGATTACTTGGGCGCAGGGAAGTTGAGGCTGCAGTGAGCTGTAATTGCACCACTGCAAACCCGACTGGGCAACACAGAGACCCTGTCTCAAAACAAACAACCAAAAAACCAATAGAGCTATGTTTATTGACTTTTGGTAGAAAAATACTGATTATGACTTAAATTATGTCCAGTGAAATTGTCATTTGTGCGTGAAGCCACTATGATAGCATTCTCAGATATTCACTGAGAAATTGAGCTAAAAATTAGTTACTTTAGCCAACTGAAAGAAGAATCAAAATTAAGAATTTGGTACAGAGAATTCAAGGTATAAAAGGAATTTTGGGTTTTCCTTTACTTGTGTTAGACTCCAAACTTGGGGATCTAGTAGATTTTGCAACCAGGCAGTGAAATGTGACCTTATGGTACCTTCTGCTTCCACTTTCCTCAGTAATACCAGAAACTGCAGGAACTTCTCACTCTTCGTGCCTCAATTCATAGGGCTTCTCCTGACAGCATGGTGACCAGAACAATGAGGACCATTGCATTTCAGGACCTAATGGAAACGGTCAAACTATTTACAAAGTGGAGACATTGCAGCAGCAGAATCGCTGAGGAAAAAAGCTTATTATCTCCTCTACAAAAGCAGAGTTGCCAAGGAACTTGATTTTCTGTGTCTGTAAAACTCATGTTTAATGAGTCACTGGGCTCTCTTTTTATTTTTTTAATCAGTTAAGAGTAGCAAACAACGCAGGGACAGATATAGTCTGTTATCAGACCCTCTTCATCTATGGCCTGGGGTGTTTCTGGGCTAATTATGCCATGAATATTATTAAGGTACATAAAAAATGGAAAAACCAAAATGTAAGGAAATATAATGTTCATTGGTGATTATCTTTGGGTGGAAGAATTCTGAATAATTTTAATGTTTACCTTTATATTCTTAAATTTTCTAGTGTTTCTTTTTTAAACAACGTGTAGTTGTTACTCGTATACTTAGTTAAAAAAGAGGCTTTAAATATCATTTGATATAATTCTGCCTATGCCACTTGAGATAGCTGTTTCTGTGGTTCCTCTCAGCTCACAACAAGCCCTTCTCTCTGGTATTCCTTGTCCTCCATCTGCTTCACAGGGAAGAGTCCCAGGTAACCATGTTTATATCAGTCAGGTCCTAATTCAAATGCTACCTCCTCAGACTTTCCAAACAGCTGCCCGCAGTGCTTGCTCCTAGCAATGCATTCTGTTTTGTTTTATCCACAGAACTTGTTAGTGGTTGCTTTATTTTCTTGTATACTGTTTGGCTCTTTTTCGTTATTTTTTTTTTGAGACCGAGTCTCGTTTTGTCACCCAGGCCAGAGTGCAGTGGCGTGATTTTGACTTACTGCCAATTCCGCCTCCCGGGTTCAAGCAATTCTCGTGCCTCAGCCTCCCTAGTAGCTGGGATTACAGATGTGCACCACCACGTCCAGCTAATTTTTATATTTTTAGTAGAGACGGGGTTTTGCCATGTTGCCAGGCTAGTGTCGAACTCCTGGCCTCAAGTGATCCACCCGCCTTGGCCTCCCAAAGGGCGGGGATTACAGGTGTGAGCCACCATGCCTGGCCTGTTTTTCTCTTTTCAGTGAGGGGCTTTGTCACGTTGACTGCTGTGTCCACAGCACCAAGTGTCGGGTCCCAAACATACCATATGCACTCAGTAAAGTACAGAACACAGGAAAAAGCTCCCCCGTGACCCCAGCTGCCTGTCTAGAGCTAAGAGGGCCAAGAAGACCCTGAGCAAAGCAAGGCCGACCACATCATTTCTCTCAGGAATCTGGAACTGGGAATCACAGTGCCGTGGTAACGTACAAATGCGAAAGCTGTCAGGTGAGCATCTTCTGGCTTGTAGGCCAGAGAAAGAAAAAAAAACCCTGGCTTAGAAAGGCGTTTGTGAAGCAGTGGGGAGCACTGGGAGCTTTTTAGACCTGATCCCACACGCCCTCTGGAGCTTTCTGTGCCTCAGTCTTGAGTCTTCTAACCTTATAAAAGTTCTGCGTTTCAGGTTAGGCCAGCAGAGTTGGCACCTGTTACCTACAACCACGGAGTCTGGCTCAGTATTACCTACAATAACAATCAAGTTTTTAAAATTCACAGCAAAAAGGTGTGGTGGAAACGCTCCAAAATGTTTGCCTCTGAGTGGTGGGACTACCCAGTTTTCTATATTTTCTTTCTTTTCTCTTTTTTTGGAAACAGGATCTTGCCAGGCGAGTGCAGTGGCACCATCTTGGTTCCCTGCAGCCTCGATCTCCTGGGCTCAAATGATCCTCCCACCTTAGTCCCCTGAGTGGCTGTGACCACAGACGTGCTCCACCATGCCCGGTTAACTTTTGTATTTTTGTAGAAATGGGTTTTGCCACGTTGCCCAGGATAGTCAAGTACTCCTAGGCTCCTGGCTGGGCGCGGTGGCTCACACCTGTAATCCCAGCACTTTGGGAGGCCAAGGCGGGCGGATCACGAGGTCAGGAGTTCGAGACCAGCCTGGCCAACACAGTGAAACCCCGTCTCTACTAAAAATACAAAAAATTAGCCAGGCATGGTGGTGGGTGCCTGTAGTCCCAGCTACTTATGCGGCTGAGGCAGGAGAATGGCTTGAACCCGGGAGGCGGAGGTTGTAGTGAGCCAAGATTACGCCATCACACTCCAGCCTGGGTGACAGAGACTCTTCTCATAAAAAATAAAAAAAAAAGGACTCCTAGGCTCCAGTGACCCACACTTGCCTTGGTTTTTTAAACTGCTGTGATTATAGACATGTGCCACCACACCTGACCAGTTTTCTATATTTTATAAAGCAAGTATGTGTTACTTTTATAATAATATACTTGGTAAATTCTAGTAGATCGTGTTCTATCCACTTTAGGAAGAAGAACTGAGAGGTGAAGCAGTGAAACGACTCACCAAAGTTGACGAAAGTGTGCCTGGGGCTTTCTGGTGCACAGGCCCATATTCCGCCCCCCACCCCCCAGTGGGTCTTTGGCTAGTAACTGTGCTTTTCATCCCCAAATGCTACATTTCAGTCATTTATGCCATAATAAATTATCTCGCTAAGGTGAAAGAAAACTTCTTCTTATAGGCTAACTCTAGTCACTTGGGGGTGATGGTCCATCCTGCTGTGTTGAGCAAGTTTCTGAGGCAGCGTTCAGACTTGGTAGGAAGTGCCATGACTGATGAACGCTGCCTGGCCCCAGTGCAGGGAGGTGGGGGATGGAATGGAGGAAAGTTCTGTTCGAATTCTTTCTTGGAGGTAGGGCAAAGCTCTGCTTTCTGAGAGGGAGGAAAACAGGCAGAAAGGGGTACACCTGTATCATGTATGCTTCCATCTCCCGTGGGCATGTTATAAGAAATTCTAACTTTAGGCCGGGCGCGGTGGCTCAAGCCTGTAATCCCAGCACTTTGGGAGGCCGAGACGGGCGGATCACGAGGTCAGGAGATCGAGACCATCCTGGCTAACACGGTGAAACCCCGTCTCTACTAAAAAAAATACAAAAAACTAACCGAGCGAGGTGGCGGGCGCCTGTAGTCCCAGCTACTCGGGAGGCTGAGACAGGAGAATGGCGTAAATCCGGGAGGCGGAGCTTGCAGTGAGCTGAGATCCAGCCACCGCACTCCAGCCTGGGCGACAGAGCGAGACTCCGTCTCAAAAAAAAAAAAAAAAAAAAAAAAAGAAATTCTAACTTTATTTTACAAGGATGGCATTATGATGACATAACGAATAAGGGAGTAGCTGTATACATTCTGCTTTGCTTTAAAAATTCTCTTTGTTTGAAACTTTGTTGCACTTTCTTTAGCTAGCTGGTGGCCACAGGGCTGACTGTCATGAGGCGGGGGATGTGGGTGTCAGCTGATGGGTTCAGTGTCAGCATTGCTGGGTAGAGGCCTGAGGGGGGTGCTTCTGGCCTATTTGTGGGCTGCATGAGTTGGCTCACCCTGTGGCTTTCATTCCTAAATAAATCTCACAGAACTGCTGATTCGTCTCACTTGCTTTCTTGAAGTGCATTCACCAGCCCCACCTAGTTTTAAGAAAGCTCCTTAAGTGACCCAGAGGTCCTCCTGGGTAAGCAGCCCTGTCTCGGATCCAGTAAAACAACAGGGAGGAGGGGCAAACAGTCCAAACAGCATCACAGGAGCAGGCCACAAGCTGTTACTTAGAAACCAAGGGATATTAAGCTGATACAAGAGGACTGGGCAAACACCCAGAGGCCAGACAAAGAACGGGCCAGCGGCTTTCTCCCTCTCCAGCGGCAAACAATCCTATCCCTTCCCCTGCTTCTCCTGCAGTCCTCCCTCTGTCGTCCTAGCTGCTGGCAAACCCCACGGGTACCTGCAGACAAATCTCTGCTTCCCGGGCCCAGCACACACTATCTCTATGCTAGGTGTGTAGGGGGGACTGTTCCTCTTTGCAGCTGTGTGGGTAGGGGATGGCCCTGGGCAGAGGCAGCGGGATGAAGCAGCCTCCCTGAGGCTCTCTGGGAGTCCTGAAGGCTGGAGCTCATGTTGCTCTGCAGTCCGGGCTGGAGAGGTTTTACATATTTGTGCAGTGGATCATAATGTTACCTCACCACGTACCCAGCTGCCAGCATCTCCAAAATGCAGGGGAAGTTGAAGAGATGAGCCAAAGGGGACTGCAAACCTCTTTTCCACCATTAAATAACATTTGTAGGAGGCCATTGGTTTGGACTAGGCTCCTGTTCTGGGCCCAACAGACCAAACCAACCAATGTGGAGTCATCCGTGCTAAATGGAAACAAACAACTTGGGTGTACACACTGTAACAGATGGCTGAGTTTTGGTAGTTACAGCAGCTGAGCTTAAGTCAGTCGTAGGTGGCCAGCTGATTCACGTAAGGCTGTAACTAATTAACCTCTGTTCCTCTCTTCTGTTTTCTAAACATAAATATTGCTTGACCATGTGGCTAATTCTTCAAACATTTTTCTGGTCCTGAGGTCTGCCCAGTTCTAGAATCATGAATAAAAGCCAATGAAGATCTTTAAATGTGTTGTAATCTGGTCTTCTGGACACCATTAACTTAGAAAGCTCTAAGGAAGATTCCAGAAATCAGATGTGTCTGAGAACTCAACCCTGTACTCATGAGCAGTCATTTGTGAGTTTGTAGAATTCAGGTTGGAATAATACAACAGAGAGCTAAGAGGGATTTTCCAACTCTAAAAGTGGTTAAATCCTGCATTAGGAATTTTCCCACCTTTACAAATCTTAATAGTGGAAGAAATAGCTTTCTTTTCTTTTTTTTTTTTTTTTTTTTGAGACAGGGACTCTCTCTGTCACCCAGGCTGGCGTGCAGTGGCACCATCTCAGCTCATTGCAACCTCCGCCTCCTGGATTCAAGTGATTCTCCTGCCTCAGCCTCCCAAGTAGCTGGGATTACAGGCATGCACCACCGTGCCTGGCTAATTTTTGTATTTTTAATAGAGATGGGGTTTCACCATATTGGCCAAGCTAGTCTTGAACTCCTGGCCTCAAGTGATCAGCCTGCCTTGACCTCCCAAACTGCTGGGATTATAGGCGTGAGCCACCGTGCCCAGATGGAAGAAATCTTTCTACCTGGGTAACTTCTGTGCATGTTCCAGGCTGCTCAAAAGGTGGAAATCACTAGATAATCTAATTTTGGAAAGGCCTTTGCAGCCCTGAATTCTTAAGACATTGCTCTTATATAATGCACTTTTTGTTTGTTTTATTTTTTTTGTTGTTTGAGAGACAGTCTTGCTCTGTTGCCCAGGCTGGAGTGCAGTGGTGCGATCATGGCAAACTACAGCCTTGACCTCCCAGGCTCAAGTGATCCTCCCATTTCAGTCTCCCAAGTAGCTGAGACCACAGAGATATACCACCACGTCCAGCTAATTTTTGCATTTTTTGGAGAGATGGTCTTGAAATGTTGCCTAGGCTGATCTTGAAACTCCTGGACTCCAGTAATCCTCCTGTCTTGGCCTCCCAAAGCATTGGAATAACAGGTGTGAGCCACTGCACTTGGCCCTGTTTTTAAAGATCAAAGTCTTTATTTAAAAAATGTGGCAGTCAGAGGTAATACAAAGCACAACAAATAAGTCTCATGTTGCACATCAAGTCCTATTAATAGACAGTAGCTGCCTGGAGTGCTGTGTTGACAAACATTCTCAGGCCACATCTGTTTACTGAGAAACAGTGCTGGCATAAACTAGCAATGGCTGCCATGGATGCGGAAGTGGGGGGATGATGGCTCTCATGCCACGTATTTGACACTCTGAGTTAAATGGAGAGGCATCTTTCAGACTTCTATACCCAGTGTTTCTTAGGATTCCGGAAAGTGGACCATTAACAGAGTTAGAAGATAAGAATTATCAATGGTTTCCCCCGAAGGAATCAGTAATGTATCTTCCTCAGAGACAAGTTTGTTATTTATTGACGATGTCTCCTATCCTGTGAACAGCAAGAGATCCCACACCCTCTTCTCTGGTTCGAGTCCTCAGGATTTGGTTCCTGGACAAAAGCTCACTCTGTCATCCTTATGGATTTGTTCCTGGATACTGTTCTAGCCTCTCAGTGGTCTCCTAGCCTTACCTTCTTGCATCCATTCTCTATAAGGATGATGGATTGAGCTTTCTAGATTGAAATCCTGATTATTCCTGCCCCTTCGGTAGTTCCCATCACTCACAGGACAATTATTTGCTCCCACATATGATCCGTCTTCATCTAGTCCTTGCTTGCCTCTCCATCTCCATCTCTCATCCCTCTTTTCCTTGGCACTTTATGTCACAGCCTCGTGGAGTTACTTGGTTTTCCTGACCTTCTCCACTTGGGGCTTCTCTGGTGTGGCGTGCACCCCCACTTCAGAGACTCAGCTGAGTCCTCCTCAGGCCACCTTCCTGGATCCTTTCCTTTCCCCTTACACTGGAGGAAAGGGCCCTTGCCACACACTCTGTGCTTGCTTTGATCTTGTTGTGTGATCACACGTTTGTCTCTCTCTCCTAGTGAAACCCTAAGCTTTGCAAGGATCCAAGAATCTTATTTATTTGCATCCAAACCACTAGTGCAATTGATGGACTATGGGTGCCTGATACGTAGTTATGGGATGAGTGGAAGGATGAGAACTGGGCAGTTTTCCCAAATTCATGAAATTGATGGTGACTCAGCAGAGAGCTCATGATCAGTAGGTAGATACACTCGTTTCCTCACACTATCTTCATTGTTTTACACAATTACCTGCTCTCCTGGCCCCATATGCAGCCTCTTCTAAAAATGTTGGTTATCACAAGAAATTGAGGCAACGGAGCCAAGAGCCAATTGTGAATGTTGTAAAATTATAGAAATTCAAAGTGATTGAATCTTAGCTCTAGTGAATCATCTCACAGTCGAGTCAGTGGCAGAGCCTACATCTCAGTCATGCCTGCCTGCCTTCCTCCCTCCCTCCCTCCCTTCTTTCCTTCCTGTCTCCCTCTCTCTCTCTTTTTGGTAAAAAGTTGTTGTTTTCAGCAACTATAAGGTCATCTGTGAAAATTATATGACCACCTTTTTATGGTCTATATGATGACAGATATTTAATTTTGATTGAAACAAAAGTGAAGAGTAAGGGATTCATATTTTGGTCCAAATTCTTGTTGTTGTTGTTGTTTTCTTTGAGACAGGGTCTTGCTCTGTTGCCCAGGCTGGAGTGTAGTGGCACAATCTCAGCTCCCTACAGCCTCCACCTCTGGGGCTCAAGCAATCCTCCCACCTCAGCCTCTTGAGTAGCTGGGATGACAGGCATGTGCCACCATACCCAGCTGACTTTTTGCAGAGGCGAGGTCTCGCTATGTTGCTTAGGCTGGTCTTGAACTCCTGGGCTCAAGCAATACACCCGCCTTGACCTCCCACAGTGTTGGGATTACAGGCAAGAGTCACTGCGCTCGGCCTTTAGGCCCCAGTGCTGCAGCTGCACAGAGTTCTAATTCCTAGATCCCTTAACTAAAATGTTCTCAGCTTTTTCTCTTTTCATAAAAAAAAATAAATAAATAAAGGTAAGCGGCTTATTTCAGAGGGGAAAGTGAAGCGACTTGCCTTGTGTAGCTGCGTTTTTGTCTCGTAGTAGGCGATCACGGGGATGGACGCTCGGTAGTAGGCTTCCAGGCGCTTGGCAATGGTCTTGGTGGTGTCGTCCGCAGGCGGGCTGCTCTGGCTCCTTTGGAGAAGGCGGTTGGTCATGGTGTCCGCCGAGCAGTCCATACAGATCACCAAGTGAGGGTCTCCAATCTGGAGAAGGGAGTGGAGCACAACACAGTCAGAAACCTCACCCTGCTGATGTTCTGGAAAGGCCCAGGGCCATGGTTTTTCCTTTCTTGGCCTTCTGGTTCCCCTCAAGGTCCCAGCATTACACTGTGGTGCAATTAGGACTGGACTCCATAGCTCCCTCTTCTAGGTCAGTTCCCTTCCACACGCTGCCTCAGAGCTGCCTCTCGCCCTCAGCTTTTAGGCCACCTCACGTGATGCAGGGGCACATGTGCCACCCACTGCAGCCACTGTCTTCTGCACTGAGAAGAAAGGAGTATGTATGTATGAGGGGGTGTTTCCTCTAATGTGAAGCCTTTGCTGACCACCTGAGGCAGAGCTAATCACTTCTCCTAGAAGCCACCATGATATCTTATAACAGCCACAGGTGGCATTCTGTGGCTGTGCCTGTACTGTGTCAGGTGAGTGGGGCATAATGCTTGAGCACACAGAGTCTGGAGTCAGGCTGCTTAGGGTCAAACCCTGGTGTCATGACTTGTCTCCAGGATGGGCTCCATCAATTCGTTATCTCGCTTTACTCGTAAGCTACTCTCCCACTGAGACACAGAAACACCTTGAATCTGACCTGTAACTGTTTTGACCAACAGACTATAGCGGAAACAATGTCCATGATTTTAGAGTCCAGGTCACAAGAAATTCTGCAGTTTCTGTCTGGTTTTGTGGAACACTCGCTGCAGCGGGGAGTCCGCTGCCACCTAAGACGTCCAACTATCCTGAGACTGCCAGTCTGAGAGGAAGGCTAAGTTAGCCATGTGGAGAGGCCATGTGGATGGAGATGCCCACCAGCCCCCAACTGTTTTAGACATCCCAGCCCTGGCTCCAGACATGGACCTCAGCCCCAGCCACTTTCTGAGTGCAATTGCATAAGGAACCCCAAGTGAGAACCAGCCCGCTGAGCCCCATAACCTCCAGAACCATGAGAGATAATAACAAATTGTTGTTTAAAGTTTGTATTTTATTTTATTTTGTAAGAGATGGGGTTTCGCTCTGATGCCCAGGCTGGAATGCAATGGCTATTCACAGGCATAATTATAGTGCACTATACAGTCTTGAACTCCTGGACTCAAGTGATCCTCTTGCCTCAGCCTCCGGAGTAGCTGGGGCTACACACACACATGCCACTGGGCCAGGCTTACATATTGTTCAACTGACTTCCTCATTAACTAGAAGTCTGACTCAACTCCTCTCATCTGAGTTTTCTCATTCATACAATGAGGATGATCATAGGATTGCTGTGAGGATGAAATAAAATTAAATAAGGTAATATACGTATGCTCCTTGGCATACGGTAGATACTAACGATTCACTATTACGTTTATTTCCTCTATGAGGCTTAAGTTCCCCGTGTGCAGGGATTAAGAATTCTTTGCTCCTAGTCCCAAGTCTTGCACACAGTAGGTGATGAAGAAATGTTTTAATGAATAAGCGATGGTGGTATGATCTGTGGCATGAGTCTCCCATCTCCATATCCTTCTCTTAAATGTTCTTTTGTCTCTGGAACATGCTTACTTTGCATCCTCCTCCAATCCTGCATCAAAGGAAACCATTACTCCCCGTGACCTTGCCATATTCGAGCTGTGAGTAAATGAAGGCTTGCCACCACTGTAGAAAGTGTGTGGGGTGGGATGAGAACAAAGTTCAGTCAAGAAGAGGATGTTTAGGCAACACGGAGAACTCAAAACATCGTGAGTTGCCAGACAGTGTTGGTCAAACATTTATCTGCCTCCTCTGAGGGGTGTACTTTAAGGAACAGAGTGGAAACACTCTCCAAAATCTACAACAGTGCAATAAAATTCTGGAATAGGTCATGCGACTCTTCTGTCTGTATTAATTGGAAGGAAAAAAAAGAAGAGCATTTGTGCAGCAAGAAAGGCTGGGTGAGGGTTTAGACAAAAAAAATGACCATTGTTCACCAGCAGAGGGCGAGCTTGGGAGGCGGCTTAATGTTCTCCCTGAAACAACTTCGGGTTAGGGTTGCATGAGGCAGCCAGGTGATTTTTCCAATTGTGGGGTCATTTTCAGGCCACTCGTGGGGACAGGAAAGATAATACAGGGACACAGGTACAAAGAGAGATTATGTGTCACTGAGAAGGAGCCGGCAACAAATGACCTGTTAGATCAAAATAAGCACGGGGCAGAGAGGTAGCTTTTTCTTCCACACTGATGTGGAAAGTGTGGCCCCTGGACCAGCACCATGTCTTGGAAGCTTGTTAAAAATGCAGACTCTCAGGTATAACATGTGACCTGCTGAAGCAGAATCTGCATTTTTTTTTTTTTTTTTTTTTGGTGACAGAGTCTGTCTCCGGAGCGCAGGCTGGAGTACAGTGATATGATCACTGCAACCTCTGCCTCCCAGGTTCAAGCAATCCTCCTGTCTAGCCTCCCAAGTAGCTGGGATTACAGGTGTGCGCCACCACACTGGGTTAATTTTTGTATTTTTAGTAGAGACAGGGTTTCACCATGATGGCCAGGCTGGTCAAGAACTCCTGACCTCAAGTGATCCGCTCACCTCAGCCTCCCAAAGTACTGGGATTATAGGTATGAACCACCACGCCCAGCCTAGAGTCTGCATCTTAACAAGATCCCTCGCTGAGTCTTCACAACATCATAGTTTGATAAGCCACTCTGCCAAGCCATTTTCCTGTGCCAAAACTAGGGGTTTTGACCTAAACTCTCTCTCCTGGAATCAGCACTCTCTTCCTATATAAAACAGGTATTGATCAGTTATTCTATTTGGAAGAGACCTGAACCATTTGTTTTTAATACCTCAATTTTTTGAAATGTTCGAATGAGATACCATTGAATTTCTTTTTCAAAATGCTTTGCTATGTATCATTAGAAAGCCCCTTGGAGTAGCTGTCTGGCTCCCAGCTCTGCTCTGTTATCACCGGACTGTGGTTCGTCTTCAACATCAAGTAAGCAGGTGAGCAGAGGTGGCTGAATGAATCAGAGACTTCGGGACATTGGCCTGCCCCCAACATCACCCCGTTGGCACCCTGGGACTCTCCCATCAGTATTATTGGATTCTCCATGGCCTTTGATTTTCAGGGGACCTTAGTTAGAAAACAAGTGCCCTTGGAAGGGCTGCTGAGGCGCCATCAGCAACATTTCAGCAGCTGGCTAAGCTTCACTGTGCTAAGGGCTTTACAAACAGCCATCCCTTAAGCCCTCTGGCAAGTACGATTATTCCCACTTTAAGGATGAGGAAATGGAGACCCTCAGAGGTTAACCTTGCCAAGGTCACTAGGGACTAGTGAGTGACAGGCCTGAAGCAGATGCATGTAACCCCAAAGCCTGGTGACCTCACCCTGATGGAGAGAGCCAGCGCCTTCAGAATGAGACTTGGGCAAGAAGCTGGGTGGGCCAAATGGAACTAGGAGAGGAGAGCAGGGCCATGGGAAAGGGAGCGAGTGGAGTGGGTGCCTACTCACTTATTTTAGTTTTCAGAAGCCACCTCTGCTGCCTCTTGGGATCTAATGGGACCACGCTCATCCTTGCATCCCTCAGGGCACGAGGGCAGCCCACCAGCATGAGGACATCAGCATCGTGGGCTGTGATCATGGTTTTGCTTTGGTCATTCCAGCAAGCGGAGCGGGAGGAGAAGTTTGCCCTCCTGCCCTCTGACTCCACCCCCACCTTAGTTTTCTTCTGATTAAGTCAGAATGGGTGTTAGCCCATGTTTACCAGTGGGCAGGAGCTCTCCATGCCATCCACAAACTCTCTTTGTTGAGAATAACAACTATCTTATTCTTGGTGTGTGCCTCAGTTTCCTCATTTAAAAATGAGGATAATAATAGTGTTTGACTCACAGGACTATTGTGAGGGTTAAATGAGTTTGTACATGTAAAACCCCTGATCCACTTCAAACACTACATAAATGGAGCTAATGTTACTTAAGGCGGGCTTGGCAACATAGTCATCTTTTGACCTGTAAAGTATCCCACTGGTCAGATTTAGGTCTAGAAAGAGTCAGTGGCCTCACTCAGGCTTTTAGCCTAAGTCACACGCTCCAGCATGTCTACCAGAGTCTCCCTACGCTGGCAGGAAAGGGCCCTGGCTGAAAAGAAAGTGGTGTGCCTACTTCTCATTTGCTGTCACCTTGAGGTATGTCCCCTTGGGGGAACCTCACTAGAGGAGGAATATCTGGGTCATTCCAGCATTCCTGAACACACAACCCTAACGACAGTAATACTACTCAATTGATATATACCTTCTCCCTCCACACCACAGTTACGCAGCTCTAAGTTCTGCAGCGAACCAGGAATCAGAAAAAGAGAGCAGAACATCTCAATTGGAAAATCCTATGTGGCCTCCAGGGCTGCCCACAATTCTAAACAACTCGAACACACCAACTGGACATTCCCTTGGCCAGACTCAAACTTTGTGCGTGTGTGCATGTGTGTGTACGTGTTAAGAGCTCATTCTGAAGATTAGAATACACTTAGAAACACTGGTTCTGTCAATGAAGTGTCTTGAGATGGTTGAGAGTAGTGAGGCCAAATGATCTCTGTGAAGCCATCATTCCCACCTCCACGAGAGTTATGTACGTACTCCGGCTAAAGGCAGAATTTCACCTAAGAGTCTTTTGGGAGGGAAAAGCCAAGAGCAAACCCATGCATTCTACTTCTATTAATATGACTTCTGTTAATATGACTTCCATTAATATGACTTCTGTTAATATGAGTTCTGTTAATATGTGGTTAATTTGGCTGGTGTTGAGTATGAGATTGGCTTAATACTGGAAAGCATTTCGATTTCACACCAGGGAGACCAGGGAGTCAGGCTAAGCACAGAGCCCTTCTCAAGATGGTAAGAATCTATAAAATGGCTCATACTGGTAGTCCCAGCACTTTGGGAGGCCAAGGTGGGCAGATCACGAGGTCAGGAGTTCAAGACCAGCCTGACCAACATGATGAAACCCCATCTCCACTAAAAATACAAAAATTAGCTGAGTGTGGTGGTGGGCGCCTATAATCCCAGCTGCTGAGGCAGGAGAATCGCTTGAGGCCAGGAGGCGGAGGTTGCAGTGAGCTGAGATCACGCCGCTGCACTCCAGCCTAGGTGAGAGAGCAAGACTCCATCTCAAAAAAAAAAGAAAAAAAAAAATCGATAAAATGGGGTTACTAACACCTATTAAGTAGGACTTTAGAAATTAATCAAATGGCATGTGTAAAGCATCGAGTTCAGTTCCTGGCACACTGTAAGTACTCAAAAAATAATTATTATTCCTATGTTCTGTATGATTTTAACTATGCAAAAATGGGCAGAACAAAGATGGCGAGAATATACATCAAATATTAAAGGTATTATCACTGGATGGTTAGTTATTCTTTGTTTTTTTGTGTATTGTTTCATATTATATTTTTATTTCTATAGTCAGAAAAAATACACTGAAATGTACTGAATGTACATGAAATACATTGATGTACATGAATGTACATGAAATACAATGTACTGAAAATACATTGAAAAAACTGTAAAGATGTATTGAACACCATATGTATAAATGTGTAAAGGCACTTGTCAAGGATCCCATCCAATCTTCCCAACAATCACTGAGGTACATATTTCCAACCAACATTTTGTAGAAGAGGAGATGGAGGTCTACAAAGTTAGCTGATTTGCTTACCAGCCAATGAGTTACAAAGCCAGGCTCCAAATACAGGCCTGTTCACACCAGAGTCACTATAAGCAGGGGTTCTCAGTGGGAGTGGGGAATGAGGATGGTGATCAGAAACTCTGACTCCTCTCTCATATTCCTTCTGCCCCGTTACACACATCTACATGCATACATGCACACATACATGTACATACACACAGCCCCTCCTCCAGTAAATCATGCTGCAAACTGAAGGCATAGGTTGTAATTCAACAGGGACAAAACCAGCTTGGGGAATACAAGATAGGAAGGTAACAGAGAAACCACACATAGACTTACCCTTAAGCTGTGGACATTAGTTTGCATTTGACTTTTAGCAATGTCATATGCAGTGGCCAAGGAAATCATCAAAGGACCTTGCATCTCGGACAACTCAGCTACAGGTATGCAAAAGTGTCAGCCTAACTAACTGAATTTTTAAAGGAACTGATGGTCCAATGCATTGGACACATCAATCTCGGTGACACAGAAAGGCTGGTGAGATTTTTGTGGGCTGGTTAAAACCTCTCCAGGCTTGAATGGACCTCAAACGTAGTTGCAGGCCTGATGCACAAATGGGAAATATATGCTTTCAACCAAGCTGACTACTTTGAATCTCTAGGGAAAATCAGATGTCTGCATTTGTCTTTGTCAAATTTCAAATGAATTTTTTGCCTATAATTTGGAGGGGAGCTACAAATGAAGGGCCCTGCAGGGCAGTAATGAGTCAACAGTAGCTCATTCTGTGTTTATAGCATCTTTGTTTATCTGGTCAGGTTTTATTATTATTATTATTTTTTGAGATGGAGTTTCACTCTGTCACCCAGGCTGAGGTACAGTGGTGCAATCTTGGCTCACTGCAACCTCTGCCTCCTGGGTTCAAGCGATACTCCTGTCTCAGCCTCCGGAGTAGCTGGGATTACAGGCATGTGCCACCATGCCCGGCTAATTTTGTATTTTTAGTAGAGACGGGGTTTCACCATGTTGGTCTGGCTGGTCTTGAACTCCTGACCTCAGGTGATCTGCCTGCCTTGGCCTCCCAAAGTGCTGGGATTACAGGCGTGAGCCACCATGCCTGGCCATCTGGTCAGGTTTAAAGCAGGTGCTCATTCTGGAGGGCTGCATGTGTTGTCTTGCACACCTGCTTAATTGATACTAGAATCTTCCAAAGTTACTGTCCAGGGACAAATCAGTGTCACTTTTGGTCTCTGTAAGTTCCTCCCAGCAGTATGTAAGAAACTGTCTTTGTAGATGTCTAAAATCTCACTTAAGGGTTGTAGGCTCAGTAATGAAATAGGTCACCTGTGTGTTGTTTGAAAAGGCATCATGAATTTTAGCATTGGGTGTAAGTGTCCAGTCACCATGTTGATGACTTTCTTGTTCCTTAGTTCTAGTCAGGCTTCTTCTATGCCACATTCTAAAACCTGTCTGAACAGGGACCACAGTGGGAGAGGAAGGATTTTGCTTTACTTTAGGGAAGATCACATGGATCATTTGAATTCATACTTACCCAAAGGCCAGAGGACAGACCAATGGGCTACATAAAGCTCTGAGCTCACCCCAACTGGGTTTTAAGCAAAGGAGGAAGTGGTGATGGAGCAGGAATTTTAGAAGTTTGTATGAGGTGTGATTAACAAATGAGTGATGCTAAACTAGATACTATTTTGTAAACTTTTATAGCTTAGAAGACATTTATGTATGTTGTATGATCTGATGTTTACAAAACCTTTTAAATAGGTGTTAACAGGTATTATTATCTCCATAATATATGACAGAGGTGAAAACCTAGGTTTTCTGACTCCAGAGTACATGAGTGACATGCTTTAATGATTCCACCTTGGGAAGCTCCAGGGCTGTCATTGCTCAGAATGGTGTGGAACCCCATAGGCCTAAGTTCTGGGGTTTGCCTTCAGACTCAGTTTTAAAATTCCCCAAAGAAGAATAAGGATTATAGTTTAATTTTTTTGTTGTTGACTGAGAGAGAGAGAGAGAGCGCCCTTATTTATTTACTATACATCTTTTCCTTGATCATTTGAGGGTTTCACAAGAATATTCTACCACCTCTCAGAGCAATAAAAAAAAAAAAAAAAAAAAAAAGACTTGGCTGGGCACGGTGGTTCATGCCTGTAATCCCAGCACTTTGGGAGGCCAAGGAGGGTGGATCACGAGGTCAAGAGATTGAGACCATCCTGGCTAACACGGTGAAACCCTGTCTCTACTAAAAATACAAAAAATTAGCAGGGTGTGGTGGCGGGCGCCTGTAGTCCCAGCTACTTGGGAGACTGAGGCAGGAGAACAGCATGAACCCAGGAGGCGGAGCTTGCAGTGAACCAAGATCGCACCATGGACTCCAGCCTGGGCGACAGAATGAGACTCCGTACCAAAAAAACTTAAAAAAAAAAAAAAAAAAAAGAAAAGACTTTTATTTCCAGCACTTCCAAAAATGCATCGGACCTGTCCTGACTTTCCTGGAGGCTCTCCCAGACCTCTTCTAACCTTAAGTTCAAGGGCAAGGTAAGTGGGAAAAGCCTGAACCTCAGTAAACACTGTTGATCCTGCAGCAGTTGTTACACATCTGCAACTGTATTTTAGTGTCATGTTTACACAACTGCCAGTCCTCATAGACAAGAAGCTTCTCAACGGTTGGACCACACCTTCCTCTCTTTGTATCCCCTCCAACCCCCAGCCCTGCACAGGCCTTGATTCTAAGGTGGTATAAAAAAAAAATTCCTGTTCTTCAGTTACTTAGAATGTATCTTATTCACAGCCTAGACGTTGGCTAGAAGATCAGAATAAACACAATCTAAAACAATCCATGGAAGGCTTAATATTGCTCAGATGTCGATATTACTCAAAATGATCTACAAATTTAATGTAATCCCTATCAAAATCCCAAAATCCCAATGGGTTTTTTTTTTTTTTTTTTTTCCAGGAATAGAAACAGCATTCTAAAACCCTATAGAATCTCAAGAGGCCCTTACTAGGAGAGGGTGAGCTGGGAGGTAGGATGGCGGGAGGATAGTGGGAGGGTGGTGTGTAGTTCTGATTCTGCCTGTCCAGCACCCATTCCTCCGTCTTCTTGTAAAGGCAGCCCTACTTTTCCTGGGGGTAATTTTCCTTCCCCGTGTGGTTCTGGTGTGGTGCCCTTGCCGCCTCCTCCCTTCCCATCCTTCCCTAGTCCTCCAGGCTGGGCCAGCCAGCATATTCCCTCCCCTTCCCTCTTGACCACAGTGACTGGCTCAGTGATGATGGGACTGTGACCAAATCCAGGATAAGGAAACATAACTCTGGGTCTTTTGCTGGACCCACTGGGAAACAGAAACACTTTTCTATGAGGCCACTTAGATGGTAGAAGGTAAGCCTTGATCAGGAAGAAAATGAGGCCAACACAAAGGAAAGAGAATTAGAGAGAGAGAGAGAGAGTCAGACAATTGATGAACACATTTGGATATCTGGAGTCAACCAAATCAAAACCACTGCTGGGTGTTTTAGTTACTTAAGTCAATAAATCTACTCCTTTTTAAAAATTTCTAATCGGAGTCAAGTTTCTGCCCCTTGTAATGGAAAGTTTTCATTAATGTAATTGGGAAAGACATAGACTTTGAATTATCCCCCAACCTCAGTGATGTACCCTATCTTTCTTCTGGAAGGATCCCCATAACAACCACTCACCCTGCGTCCGAACTCTTCCCCTTGCTTCACCTCCCGAGGATAGCCGTCAATCAGGAAGCCCCTGGTGTCCCCGAGGCTGGCCACCATGGCCTCCTTCAGGAGCTCCAGAACGACGCCCTGGAGCAAAGCGAGAGTGGTCAGGACCTGAGCTTCTTCACAGAACACTAGAAGTACCCCAAGTCTCCTTCAGTCATCCACTGAGGGAGGGAGGAAGGTTCAGATAAGGTAAACAGCAGATAGCGATTGACCATATTCCATTTCACTCTTCCACTCCACCCTCCATTTTAATATCTATGAAATTGGCAGGTATTTATAATCAGTTCTGCATCACAGTTTAATTGTTAGTATTTTTTTCTTACTGGTATATTCTTACCAGTTATCTGTTTTAAAATATGTCATCTTAGATTAGATGAGATAAGGTAGCTGTATTTTATATGGTATCACTCCATGAATTAGGCATAATGGCAATTTAAAACTAGACAAAACAGGCCGGGCACAGTGGCTCAAGCCTGTAATCCCAGCACTTTGGGAGGCCGAGACGGGCGGATCACGAGGTCAGGAGATCGAGACCATCCTGGCTAACACGGTGAAACCCCGTCTCTACTAAAAACACAAAAACTAGCCGGGCGAGGTGGCGGCGCCTGTAGTCCCAGCTACTTGGGAGGCTGAGGCAGGAGAATGGCGGGAACCCGGGAGGCGGAGCTTGCAGCGAGCTGAGATCCAGCCACTGCACTCCAGTCAGGGCGACAGAGCGAGACTCCGCCTCAAAAAAAAAAACAAACAAACAAAAAACAAATAAAACTAGACAAAACATGGTATAAAAAGTATTTTACTGGCTGGGTGTGGTGGCTCATGCCTGTAATCCTAGCACTTTGAGAGGCCGAGGTTGGTGGATCACCTGAAGTCAGGAGTTCAAGACCAGCCTGGCCACCATGGCAAAACCCCATCTCTACTAAAAATACAAAAAATAGCCGGGCATCATCGTTGTGGGTGCCTGCAACCTCAGCAACTCGGGAGGCGGAGGCAGGAGAATGGCTTGAACTCCGTAGGCGGAAACTGCAGTGAGCCAAGATTGCTCCACCGCACTCCAGCCTGGGTGATGAGCGAGTCTGTGTCTCAAAAAAAAAAAAAAAAAAAGGTATTTTGCTGTTAACCTTTTTCCAGTAAATATTTTATAAAATTTGACATCTACTTAAAAGACTTTTGGTAGATGTAAAGTAGCATTTTCAAGCAAGATCACTTTCTTTGCTGAAAATTTGTATTTAACAAGTGCTTATGGTAAATGAAGTAGGAGAAATACACCAGAGTCTGGAAATTGGTAGAGGAAAAATGCAGTCAGCTGCCAGTGGAGGAACTCCCTGCTTGTGGGATCTGTGCCTTCTGGCAGGGGCTTGGGGAATGCAGCCATTGCGAGTGTGGTCAGAGTCTATCCCTAGAATCATGAATGAAGTCCTCATGAAGTTTATATTCTAATGAAGAAGACAGACAATATTGATGAACAAATAAATGTATAATGAAGAGTCAGCTACAGATAACTGATAGGTACAAAATCAAAGCAGGACAAAGAGGTACAGGATGCTAGAGGTGTCACTTTCTATTGGGTGGTCAGGGAAGGCATCCGATAAAGTGTAACACTGAAGTAGAGATCTGGATGAAGTAAAGGAGCAAACTGTGTGACTGTATGAAGAGAGAGAGCATCAGGCTGCAGACAGAGCAAATGCAAAGGCCCTGAGGCAGGAACAGTCTGACGTGTGGGAGGAACAAGGAGGCTAGTGGTGGGTGGGAGTGAGCAAGGTGAGAGTGGTGGGAAATAACACTGGAGAGGGAGCTGGAGGCCAGAGCTGCAGGAAGGACTGTGGATTTCATCCTAAGTGCAGTGGGCAGCCATTGGAAGGTTTTGAGGAAGGGAATAACGCACTTTGGTAAATGCTTTAAAGAAATCATTCTGGCTGTGTCACAGGTGTTTGAATCAGAGAAACTCTATCTTGAATAAAGGCTGGATAAAATAAGGCTGAGACCTACGACCTACTGGGCTGCATGTCCAGAAGGTTAAGGTGTTCTTTTTTTTTTTTTTTTTTTTTTTTTAAGACCGAGTCTCACATTGTCGCCTGGGCTGGAGTGCAGAGGCATGATCTTGGTTCACTCTAACCTCCGCCTCCCAGGTTCAAGCGATTCTCCTGCCTCAGTCTTCCAAGTAGCTGGGATTATAGGTGCCCGCCACCACACCCAGCTAATTTTTTGCATTTTTAGTAGAGACGGGTTTTCACCATGTTGGCCAGGCTGGTCTCGAACTCCTGACCTCGTGATTCACCTGCCTCGGCCTCCCAAAGTGCTGGGATTACAGGCATGAGCCACCGCGCCCAGCCAGGTTAAGCATTCTAAGTCACAGGATGAGATAGGAGGTCAGTACAAGATACAGGTCATAAAGACCTTGCTGATAAAACAGGCTGCAGTAGAGAAACTGGGTAAAACCCACCAAAAACAAGATGGCAACAAGAGTGACCTCTGGTCGTCCTCACTGCTACACTCCCACCAGTGCCATGACAGTTTACAAATGCCACAGCAACGTCAGGAAGTTACCCTATATGGTCAGAAAGGGGAGGCATGAATAATCCACCCCTCGTTTAGCATATCATCAAGAAATAATCCATAAAATGGGTAACCAGCAGCCTTCGGGGCTGCTCTGTCCATGCAGTAGCCATTCTTTTATTCCTCTTCTTTTTTTTTTTTTTTGAGACAGAGTCTCGCTCTGTCGCCCAGGCTGGAGTGCAGTGACGTGATCTCGGCTCACTGCAAGCTCTGCCTCCTGGGTTCAGGCCATTCTCCTACCTCAGCCTCCTGAGTAGCTGGGACTATAGGCGCCCGGCCACCACGCCCGGCTAATTTTTTTGTATTTTTAGTAGAGACAGGGTTTCACTGTGTTAGCCAGGATGGTCTCGATCTCCTGACCTCGTGATCCGCCCACCACGGCCTCCCGAAGTGCTGGGATTACAGGCGTGAGCCACCGCGCCCGGCTCTACTTTCTTAACAAACTTCCTTTCACTTTACAACTCGCCCTGAATTCTTTCTTGCACAAGATCCAAGAACGGTCTCTTGGGGTCTGGATCGGGACCCCTTTCCGATAACAGCTGCTGTGGAAAGAGGAGACTGTAGGGAAAAGGGTGGGCTCCAGGAAGCCAGCTAAGTGGTAATTGTAATGGTCTGTTTTCCTTTCATGAGGACCCTTCTGGCTTCCAGGTGGGAAACTGGTCAGAGAGGAACCTGACAGCTCTATTGCTAACAGAGACTGTATCATACAGCCCTCATTACAGAGCCTAGCGTGGGACCCCGTGTGGCAGGGATGAATATTTCTTGATATCCCTACCATCCAGCTTCTCAGAGACGGTGGTGACTTAAGAAGAAAAAAGATAGAAAAGGGGATATTCTTAAATTACACAAGAAGATAGCAAATTTCAAGATAATGCCATTGTACCTCCCAGGACTAGACCAAAGCATTATTTTATATTTTCTGGGGGTTTCTAATTCTGGGCTCTGCTGCACCACACTCACTTCTATTTTGAAACTTCTCCAATTCTAAAGTGGGATGAATTTGGGGGGAAAATGTGAAATTAGGCCAACATTCGAGGGTCTGGTAGACAAATAAGATGGAAGGAGCCTGGGCCAGCTCGACCTGGTTGGGCAGAAGGGCTGTCTGCTGTAGACCTGCCTCCGTCTGGATTGCTGCAAAGGAGGGAAATAAAATACAACTATTGTTTCTTTGGGTTTCTTAGTTCCAGCAGCTCAGATTCCTTACAAAAACCCCAAAGATCTCCCCAGACAGGAAGGGCAGTAGTGTCGGGCAGGCCGTGTTGCTTACTGAGGGCACCAGATCTCCACGTTCCATAATGTCTCTGATCAATTTGCTTCTTTCAGATTCTGATGCCAGTTCCTTACGCAGGAGCTCGCCAGTTGAGAGATGTGTAAATCCATATTTTTCCACCAGCTTTTCACACTGTGTGCCTTTGCCAGAGCCAGGACCACCTTGAAAAGAAGTCATGCGTCAGACATGCATGCATTCCAAGTCTGGTGCCTCATTTTTAATGGTAGTCACCATGGTGAGCAAGCCTCAGTGTTCCAGTCACCAAGCATGTATTGGGAGCTTGGGATTTGCTATACCAGGAGCTGTGCTGAGAGTGGTGGATGCCAGTGGAGAATGGGATACAGCCCTTACCTTTAAAGAGCTTAGACTATCCACGAAGCAGGAGGGGGCAGGTGTTACAGAAAAACAAACAGTTACTTTTCATAGACCACTTGTAACTGATGGTCATGGGCAGTTAGTGAAGAGGAGTGCAACCTACTATGGGGGCACAGAGGAGGGGTACTTGGCTCCGTTTTGGTAGAGATGCAAAGTCAGAGAAGTTTCCTTGGAGAACTGAACCTGCTCATGTGCAAAGCACTGGCCACAATTCCTGATAGTAATGCTCAACAAATGCTAGCTTTTAATTTAAGAAAATAAGTGTTTTTATTTTCAGCAATCTCAAACTTACAAAAGAGTTGTGAGAACAAAGAACTTTCAGAAACACTTGGGAATAAGTTGCTCATTGGATGCCTCTTTACTCCAGAACCTTTTAATGTCATTTCCCACAAACAAGGAAACAAGCACCTCCTCCTTCCTAATGATATCCTTGGACCCCTCCAAATTTCAATTGAATTGTCCCAATTGACTCCATAATGTCCTCTGAAGTCAATGGGTCAAGTTCAGGATCACACATTGCCTTTAGTTGTCATGTCCTTCTGCTCTCCTTCAGTATGGAACAGTTTCTGTGGGTTCCTTGACACATTTGAAGATTATGAATAGTTATTTTGTAGACTGTCCCTCAATATGTTTTATTTCTTATTTTTTCCCTAGCTATTATCAATTCTGAGTATCTGCCATGTCCCTTTCATGAATAGTATGTCTTTGACTCTTTCCCTTGCCCTCTAAGTTCAATCAGTTAAGTCACAGGATTTTACATCTGAAAATAATAATAATAGCTAACCTTTGTCAAGTGCTCATTGTACCAGCCACTATTCTAAACATTTTAGGTATTACATATGAGGTTATATAAAATAACCTTAAGAGGCATGCACTGTTATTATTCCCATTTTACAGATGAGGAAGCAGAGGCACAGAGAAGTTAACTCCATTGGGTAAGCTGCACTGCTAGTGAGTAGCAAGCCTAAGACTTGAAGCCTGAGCTCTGACTCTCAGAGGCGTTCCCTTCTCTCCTCCCCACTGTGGCCACATTGACCTCACCACACTTCAGGTCCTCATCCTGTCTGCCTGGCATATGGCGGTCACTCCATCTCCGCATGTCAGAATGGGAGGGGCTTTGGAGCCCCACAGATTTGCTAGCAGGATGATGTGCCTGGAAAGCAGGGCACTCCCACCTCCATAGCACTCATTGGCCTCCTATGCCCCCAGAGTAAAATTCAAATTCCCTACAGCAGCATCCCAGCTCTCCAGAATCTAGTCCTACTTTACCTCTCCAGCATCTTTCCCCCCTATTTTTTCTTCTTCTTCTTCTTTCTCCTTCTCCTTCTCCTTCTCCTTCTCCTTCTCCTTCTCCTTCTCCTTCTTCTTCTTCTTCTTCTTCTTCTTCTTCTTCTTCTTCTTCTTCTTTTTTTGAGATGGAGTCTTGCTCTATCACCCAGGCTGGAGTGCAGTGGTGCAATGTCACCTCACTGCAACCTCCACTCCCCAGGTTCAAGTGATTCTCCTGCCTCAGCCTCCCAATTAGCTGGGATTACAGGTGCACGCCACCATGCCTGGCAAATTTTTGTATTTTTTGATACAGACAGGGTTTCACCACATTGGCCAGGCTGGTCTCGAACTCCTGGCCTCAAGTGATCCACCCGCCTCAGCCTCCTGAAGTACTGGGATTACAGGCATGAGCCACTGCGCCGGATCCCTCTCCCCCATTTCTTACCCTCCTCCAGCACTGTCATGTCCAACTAACACAGTTCTTGGACTAACACAGTTCTTTCAATGCTTTCCATGTGTCTGGAAAGTAGGGCACTCCCACCTCCATAGCATTTAGTGGCCTCCTATGCCTATACAGACTTTTCCAGGATACCATGCTTTTGTTCTTCTTGGTCCTCAGCTTGAAAGGCCCTTCCTTCCTTCTCTTCTCTTTGTTTTCTCCCCCAGCTTTATTGAGGTATCATTGATAAAACTATAAATTTAAGGTATACAATGTGACGATTCTATATACATATATATTGTGAAATGATTACCACAATCAAGTTAATAAACCTGCATCTCATATAGTTAACCTTTTTTTTTTTTTTGTGCTGAAGACATTTCACACCTATTCTCTTAGCTAATTTCAAGTATATAACACAGTGTTGTTAACTGTAGCCATCATGCTGTACATGAGGTCTCCAGAACCACTTCTCCTCACTTCCCCAGCCCCGGCAACCACCATTCTTACTATCTGCTTCTATGAATTTGACTTTTTAAGATTCCACGTACCTGTGAGATCATGCAGTATTTGTCTTTCTGTGCCTGGCTTATTTCACTTAGCATTAATGTCTTCCAATATGTTGTCACAAATGGCAGCATTTCTGTCTTTTATGGCTGAATAATATTCTATATTCCAGCACATTTTCTTTACCCATTCATCTTGTCTTTCTTTCTTTTTTTTTTCTTTGAGATAGGGTCTTGCTCTGTCCCCAGGCTGGAGTGCAGTGGCACAATCACAGCTCACTGCATCCTTGAACTCAAAACTCCTGGGCTGAAGCAATCTTCTTGCTTGGCCTCTTGAGTAGCTGGGACTACAAGTACACACCGCCACACCCAGCTAATTTTTAAATTTTTTGTAGAAACAGGGTCTCTTGCTATGTTGCCCAGGCTGGTCTTGAACTCCAGGCCTCAAGCGATCCTCTCACCTCAGCCTGTCAAATTTCTGGGATTACAGGCCTGAGCCACTGTGCCTGGCCACATTCATCCTTTTTTCTAATGATCAAGGTCTTCCTCAGCCCTTAGGCCCAGATCACATGCTCCCCCCTTCTGGCAGGAGCCAGACCTCTCATCCTCAACTCTGTTGGAGCCAATGCTGTAAACAGCGCCGTATAACCAATCCCTGCCTGCCTTACTCTTGGGCTGCAGCTCCCTCACTGGTCGCCGGCCCTGCAGGCTTCTCTGGGTGCCCTGAGCACATTACACAGCACCTTGCACGTCATAAGTTCGCCATAAATGCCTGACAAAGTTAAAAGGAAATATTTACCATCAGCATGCAAAACGTGATTGAAATTTTAGTATGGTAATGAGGATTTACAACTCATTCTGCAATTTTCCTGGTTTGCCTTTTTTCATACTTAAAGCTCCTTTCTTTGTGCAGTTTGCAACTTTCCTCTTAAGGGACATTAGTTGTTGACCCTTTTTAATAGAATGGCCCCTCATTTCCCCTTCTTTGCCTTGCCAGAAAATCCAGGAAAGATCTGAGTGTTCTATCTTCTGCTCATCTATACAGCTGCTCTAAGCCAAATGGGGAGGAAGTCAGACCCCTCATAGTATTGTCAGGGATGGGCTGGATGTAACAGGAAAACAGCAATTATAGAGGCTCCCCAAAATAATGCAGACCACTTAAAGAAGCAGCCAACTGCCAGCTAATGCTATGTTTACTGTAAGCACTGCCTCCTGTCTCTTGGTATAATGGGAATGGAGAGTGTGGGAACAAGGAGGCCACTCCGGAGAAGAAGTGCTTCCAGGTAAATGACTAAGGGGTGAAGTGGCTGAGCTCCTGCAAAGGCCATCATAGTTTCTGCGGCTGGATTTACCTGGAAATGCTTTTCCTGGGATGGCTGGCAGCCCTCCATGTGGAAAAGGTATTTTCAGACTTGGCTTACAAGGCAAAAATGCCATGTTCCAATTATTTTCTTCCTTCAGCATCCTGCTAATATGACTATTACAGTTTTTGTTCCTCTAAAATGTTATTTAATAAATGTCGACACAAAGGCAATTAAAAATCTTCAGCTCAAATTAACAACAGCTGTGTGTTGAACAGCAGCCGCTGCCCCAGTTAGAAACTTTCGTGGGAGCAACAGCTGCAGATTTTTAGCATTCTTTGGCCAAATGGCGCAGGCACTGTGGAATTTTAAGTAATCTACACAATAGCTTGATTCTTCCCTTGGCTCCAAACTGAAGAACAAAGTGATTTTATCACTGCAGTGAAAGCACAAAAATTGCTGGTAGAAACATAAATTTTCATATACTGCCACTGACATATCTTTGAGGTCTTAACTGATGACTTTTAAATAAAAAACAATGGGGCCTTGATATCCCTCCAGGCTAATTTGTTACACGGCAAAAGATATTTTGAGGAACCACATCTCAGAATGAGTGGGCTGTGTCCTCTGGTGGCAAGATGACTGATGACAGACAGGGGCTGTCACATTTACTATCATCTTACTAATTTTTAGTGTATCATTACCCAAGGCTGGGACCCCTGAACAAGCCCATACACCATACCACATGATGTGATTCACAAAGAGAGTGTGTAATATGAGATTCTATTTTGAAGATATCTGTAAATACCTCACAAAAAGGTGGAAAATGTAAAAAGCGTTCCCTGAGAGGCCAAAGGTGCTATATTGTGAAAAGTGCAGGTACTGTGAGCGTCCACTTCCCATCTCAGTAAGTCATGTCCCTACAGGTCTCGACAGCATTGCCATAGAAGGAAGGGAGGGGAGACGACTGCATGGGAATTACCAGCCCAGGGAGTCTACGTCTGCCTTCTCTTCGGTACCTGATGTTCTTTGAGAGGTAGAACTGAAACCACCTGCATCACCTCAGCATGCCCACGTGGGTCACCTCTTCCAGTTTGCTTTGTATTGACAGGAGCAATCCTCTCTTGTGAGATAGCTCCTGGATTCATTAGCTAGGCTCCTTAAGATAAGGACCAGCCTCCGCCTCCCAGGTTCAAGCAATTCTCCTGCCTCAGCCTCCCGAGTAGCTGGGACTACAGGCGAGTGCCACCACTTCTGGCTAATTTTTGTATTTTTAGTAGAGGCAGGGTTTCACCATGTTGACCAGGTTGGTCTCGAACTCCTGAGCTCAAGTGATCCACCCACCTTGGCCCCCCAAAGTGCTGGGATTACAGGCATGAGCCACCGGGCCCAGCCTAAAATGACCTTTGTTGACATTTTATTGCATCTTACTAACTCCAGGATGTTACCTGGAATTAAGCATGAAGCTTAATTGATACAGCTCTTTTTAAAGAAACATCTGTTGGACAGCTAGTGTGGGTTTCACACTGCTAAGCATTAGAAATAAAAAGACCCAGAACTGGGTCTTTTCCATCAGAGAGGTCACAGTCTAGTGGGGAGGACGGGCGGGTGAACCATCATCACAGCAGTGTGATAGGTTCTATGAGTGGGGCCTGTAAACACCATCACAGAAGCACTGGCTGGGACTCTGTAGGAAGGGGAAGGGTAATTAATCACCTTTGCCAGCACAAGGGAAGTGTGGGAAAGATGGCATAAGGCTGAGCCTGGTGTCTTCAGTAATAGAACCTGGAGCACGAAAGGGCTCTGCCTCTGCACAGGGGTGGAAGTGGAGGAGTATGAAGTGTTATGAAGGGCACAGGACGGGTGATCTGACAATCAACACTGGTTCTGCCACTTACTAGTCACGTGGTTACAGAGCAATCTTTTAATTTCTCTGAATCTTAGTTTCTTCATCTGTAAAATGGGGGGGAAATAATCACCAACTTTCGGCCTCATTCCACTTGAGGCTCTACCTCCTCATCTCCCATACCCGACCAGTTGCCAAGCTTTGTCAAGTCTACATTTGAAAAGTCTCTGAAATTTGTCCCCTGTTCTCCCAAATGTCAATGAAAATTTTCCTGTTAACATCTCTCTGTTAAAATATTGGTGCTTGGTAAAAGCTATTTACAATGAAGGGGGGTTATACACCTCCATAGCTCTTTCTGAGTTACACTGTCTGGCACATCAAGGTTTAAATTAAACATAATCCAAAGTCAGTAATGAATCTGGGGACTAGCCATTACTTCCAGACTTCCAGACCACTTGCAGGTACTTAAGATATATCCGTGTGTGCACGATCTCTCTTTCTCTCTCTCTCTGTGTCACACACACGTGTATATATGTGACAGTGTATGTGAAGATACATGCATCTAATTTAGAAAACTCAATGTTTATTTTCTCTAAGTTTCAAAGCAGAGAGAACAGTATTCTCTGGGTTTAATTGCTATCAGCAAAGCTTTCCAGGCTTTAATTCCCATTCCACCCCAGTCTGAGAGATCTTTAAGCCTCCTCAGTACCAATGACCTTCATCACTAACCCAATTTCAGCCCCCCGCGGCTCTGGCTGAACCTCAGCGTTCGTTATTTGGATGTATTCTCCCACTCTGATAACATCTTTCTCTCCCTTTCGCTTTTCCCTTGACCTCACTTCTTCTCAACTTGTTCCTTGCCATCGTTATGACCATACTGGGTTGGCCCATTCCCTTTGGGCTCCACTTACCTCCCTAGCTAGCTAGATGCCAGGCTCTTTCTAGCAACTTTGAATCCTTTGCCCCACTTCAGTTCTAAGGAACCTGCCGTGTCACCATCAGCCTGCTCTCCCTGCCCAGCCCACCATAGGCTTTATTTGCATCTACTCTGGGCTGCTAAGAGTTCCCTTGAGAAAGTCTGAAAACTGAACCAAATGAGTCATGCTATCTAACTTCATAATAGTTTTTAGTGCTTCTTGGCAAATATCCTTCTTTTTTCCTGGTATCAAGTTGGGCATTAATTGGACGTCCATGACTGGATGATAATACTTCCCATTGTCCTTCAAACACATCCTCATTTCTCTCTTCTTCACATGTTTAACCCTCTTACTCACTAAGATGAAGACTATCTAATTTCCTCAGCATTTTCAGAACATTGATGTCTTCGTCCTTTGCCCTCTATCCTTCTTTCTCCTGTTTGGAAAACTTCATGCCACTTAGCTTAAGGCTAATTTATCTGCCTTGGCTCCTGTAAAATATATACATATATTACAGATGACTTCATACCCTCTTTTTTTGTCCATATGAAATTTATTTCTCTTGGTTGGCAGCTTCTTTTCTGTATAATATCATGCTCAGTTTCCCCAGTCCACACAATAAGGATCAGAATTATTATCTGTAAAATGAAGCAGTTCCTGTTGGTGATGGTTAGAAATCTTTTTAGCTTCTTCCTAGTAAAATTCCATAATCTTACAAAGGTTGGACACAGCTTTTTTTATATTGTGGTATTATTTTAATAGCTATTGTGGTACTATACATATGATTTCCCTGCTTTGGCTCCTGTAAAATATAAGTTTGAATATATACAAAATACAAATATATATAATATAAATATATATATTATATTTTACAGGAGCCAAAGCAGAGAAATTACATACATATAAAACATATTAATAGATAGACAAAGCATATGTATGTACAGATACATGTATCTAGTTTATATGGATATATATTATTTACTTAAAATTTTGTCTTCCTTATTAGGTTCTATGGTATCTGTGTGTGGAATCTGGGTCTGCTTTGCTCGCCATGGTGCCCAAATACAGTGCCTGAAATATAATAGACACTTCATAATAGCAGCTGAAAGACTAAAAAATTTAATGATAAATGGATCCTCTTCTGCCTGATCCAAAAACCTGATGCTCTCTTTTTTGTCCATATGAAATATATTTCTCTTGGTTGGCATCTTTTCTTCTGTATAACATCATGCTTGGTTCTTCCCCAGTCCAAATGAAAATATTTTTACCATTGTGTGTGTCCTCTGAGTTATCTTTATATTCTTTTTTTTTTTTTTTGTTAGCAGCGGAAAACTGCCTGTTTTCATTTCCTCTTCATTTATTGACTCCCTATCCTCTTGGAAACTATCTCCTATCTTATCACACTCTGAAATTGCTCTTTTACAGTTCAACAGCGATTGCATATTTGTCATATTACTTGTTGGCTTGCTTCTAGTCTTTGATACCTTTGACTCTGTAACACCAACGACCAACATCTAAAAATTCTCTCTTTGGCTTCTAGCACACACAGTTTGCTCACGTTCTCTTCCTTTCTTTGCCAGGCCGAAGCTTGCGGAGGGCAGAAACCACTTCACTTAGGCTGGCATCCCCACAGAACCTGGCCCAGTGTCACAGACAATGACAGCCAGTGTCCAGGAGCCTGTGGCCCTAAGAAAGTGACAGCTCTGCTCCTTTCACATAAGAGGATCACGGGACCCAAGGGCTTGAGTTCCAGGTTCACACCTCAGACCATTCTCCATCTGGTTAGATGACTTTGATCAAGTCACATATCTGCTTTGAGCTTCAACCTCTTCAGTTAGAAAATGGGGGTGGTCACAATGCCTGTTGGTTGTGAGGGCAAAATAATGCATGTGAATCTCTTGGATCGGTAGCTGGCAAAGTGAAATTCATAATAAGTATCATAATTATTATCTGCAAAATGTGGCAGCTACTGTTGGTGATGTTTAAAAGTCTTTCTAACTCTTTCTAACTTATTCCCACTAAAATTCCATGAGCTTACAAAGGTTGGACAAAGCAGTTTTATATCCTGGTACTGTTTTAACACCTTTAAAGGCGCATAGTCTTCCCAGTTACAGCTAGTGAGAGGATCAAATATCTTTTGCAAATCAAACTATCTTATTTCTAATCTCCATATTTTAGAAATCTATCATATTTCTGCCTGTTGAAATATTTCTTTCTCCCTAAATGAAAATAGGTCCCTATGTTGGGTTGAGGTTTTTGTGAACGAATGACTCTTTTCTGAGAAAAACTATTATGCCATCAGATCATGAACTGACTGTGTCCTAGGAATGATCCTCAACCAGTCTGGGCCTATGAGTCACTTGAAACCTTCTCCATCTGGGAAGAGCTGCATCACTGTGCCGAGCTTCAGCAGGCTGTGGCTGGGAACTGACCCTCTTGGACCGAAAACAATTGAGATAAATAGATCTTTATCCTCAAAGACAACATCTTTATCAGTTCTGAAATGCACTGACTGCTTCAGGTTATTTGGTGAATATGTGGAAATATGCCAGGGTCAGCTGAAGGTTATATGGAAAAACTTTAAATGGGACTGGGAATGTCTTGATAGTAGAAACCGTGCCTTATTTATCAGTGCCTGTGTATAGTATATCAACAAAGGCAACCCTGTACATAACAAGAAAGTCCATTAGGGGACCTTTGTTCTTGGCCACGCCTCCTTTGAACTAGCCAGTGATTCTGGGAGAGTCACTTTGCCTCTTTGGGTGCTGGCTTCTCTGTAAAGAGAAGAGGCTGAATTAAATGAGTGGCTTCCTGTGTTAGATTGTATTACTTTCTTAAATATTCCAGCTTTCCTTCCATAGTGCTTCTCCCTGTGCCTGTGTAAGGGTGACTCTTCCCCACCTTCTTTCTTTTCTTTCTTTTTTCTTTTTCTTTTTGAGATGGAGTCTTGCTCTGTTGCCCAAGCTGGAGTGCAACGGCACGATCTTGGCTCACTGCAACCTCTGCCACCAGGGTTCAAGCGATTCTCCTGCCTCAGCCTCCCGAGTAGCTGGGATTACAGGCACCCACCACCATGCTTGGCTATTTTCTGTATTTTCAGTAGAGACGGGGTTTTGTCATGTTGGCCAGGCTGGTCTCGAACTCCTGACTCAGGTGATCCACCCACCTCAGCCTTCAAAGTGCTGGGATTACAGGTGAGAGCCACCATGCCCAGCCTGCCCCAAACTTCTTGAAGTTAAGAGTTCCAGGGGACTTGCTTTGGTCAATGAAATGTGGGCAGAGGCGGATGTGTACCGGTTTTGAGCAGAGGTTTTTACACCCAGCACGTGGTGTGCCAGGTCTTTTCCCTTTGACATGAGACTGGTAATGTTTCAGCTAATAAGGGCTCCATCAGCATGGTTACCAGAGTGAAGCTGGGGAGTTGTTTGGAAAAATTCCTGAATTAGCAGATCGGTACATCTCTGGGCTGAGGCTTGGGAACTTAAGAGTTTTAGAAAATTCCCCAGGGCAAGTGTACAGACATCTTCAACTTACTTTGAAGTGTAGAAGAAAAAGAGATGTATTGATGGATGAATAG
Organism: Piliocolobus tephrosceles; assembly: GCF_002776525.5. Taxonomy (NCBI): domain Eukaryota; kingdom Metazoa; phylum Chordata; class Mammalia; order Primates; family Cercopithecidae; genus Piliocolobus; species Piliocolobus tephrosceles. The sequence continues at coordinate 144,595,146 of NC_045434.1, forward strand.
AGGGACAGATATATAACAAGACAAGATATACAGGAGCACTCCTTATCTGAAATGCTTGGGATCAGAAGTGTTTTATATTTTAATTTTTTTTTTGATTTTGGGATATTTGCATTATACTTACTAGTTGAGCATCCCAAATCCTAAAATTCAAAATCCCAAATGCTCCAATGAGCATTTTCTTTGAGCATCACATTGGCATACAAAAAGATTAGGATTTTGGAACATTTTGGATTTTGGATTTTTGGATTAGGGATACTCAACTTGTAGTAAGATGTTAACTGAAGACTCTAGGTGGTAGGTATACAAGTGTTCACTGTAATAGTCTTTCAGCTTTGCTGTATGTTTGAAATATTTTCATAATAAAAAAGGATAATTCCCCAGTGATTCTGATGATTAGCCTGATTTGGAACTTCTAGATTAGATAACCTAAGGAAGGCAATTTGCTGTGAACTCCCCAGTGTCACTGCAGGAAGTCTTTGTTGATTTTTCTTTTTATATTTACAATGTAATAATGCTAAGATAATGGTTCTATCATGAATGAATAATTATTATGATGGTTAATAAAAGTCCTTATTGCCTTATCAAAATCAGGGCCATACCTCTCTCTTGCAGATGAAGGGAATTTTTGGTTTTCTTAGCACAAAGCTGGAGAGAATAGTAGGGGAACTGTGGCCTATTTTGCACCAATGGTATAGTTGAGAGACCAAATATGTTTGAGAAGTCATTGCAGACTATTCAGATAGAAGTCACAATACTTTTGGCTTGATATTTTATCTAATAAATATCTGTTTTATATGTTCTATTTGTAATTATTTAATTCTTACAACAGCTATTTGAAGAAGGTGCTGTTTACAATCCTATCACAGATGAAGAAACCATGCCAAGGGCCAGCTATGCCCTGGTACCACTAAACTCTACAGCCTCTCATATGTGGGGCCCTTCTGACCTGTCTTTCTGGAAATCAGACAGACTTCCTTTGGGAAATGCACTGCACAGCCTGCAGTTGAATGGAATGGTCACTGGGAGCTGGGCTTTCATCATGGCCCCATCAGCTGGCCAGATGAAATACAGGACACCCAGTCAAATCCTGCATGAGACTTATACTAAATGCCATGTCATTGTTTATCTACAACTCAAATCTAACTATGGCTCTTGTATTTTTATTTGTTAAATCTGGCAACCCTATCAGGCCCCATCACTTATTCACTTTTTTTTTTTTTTTTGAGACTGAGTCTCACTCTCTTACCTAGGCTGGAGTGCAGTGGCGTGATCTTGGCTCGCTGCAGCCTCTGCCTTCTGGGTTCAAGCGATTCTCCTGACTTAGCCTCCAGGATAGGTGGGATTACAGGCTTGTGCCACCATGCCCACCTAATTTTTGTATTTTTAGTAGGGATGGGGTTTCACTATCTTGGCCAGGCTGGTCTTGAACTCCTGGCCTCAAGTGATCTGCCCACCTCGGCCTCCCAGAGTGCTAGGATTACAGGCGTGAGCCACTGTGCCTGGCCCACTTATTAACTATAAATAGTAGACTTTAGGGATGTGATTTCATTTATGTCCTAATTAACACTCTTTGATTTTACGATTCATTCAGCCAACACCCACTACAGCCACAGCGAGATGTGAAATCCCTCATTAATCAAGACTCTGAAACCAAATGCCAGACTCCAGCTCTTACATGGACAGAAAATGAGGAAGGTTCAGGTCTCAGGTGACAGGAAAGGGCAGACACCTTTCCTGGTGCCTGTTGGTGGTGGTTCTGAAATGTTTTTACCCCATGAAGCTGGTGAGCTCCTACAGCTCACGGTACCCTAACCCCACAGAGACAGAGACAAGATTTGTAAACTGCTCATAAGAAAACACCATGAAATCACTTGTCCTTTCAGCTGAATACGAATCTACAGAAAAATTAAAAAACCACAAAAAAATGAAAAAACCAACTAAACAACCAACCAACCAACCAACCAACCAACCAACCAACCAACCAACCAACCACCGATCCTTTGTTTCTTCACCCAGAGGTCTCCAGGGCCTGTTCCAGACCCAGCTCATCAAGCACATTTATTTTTTCAAATTGACAGACCAGAGCTGCTTTTCAAAAGTCACTTCACTCAGGTTCTGCTTGCTTGGGTTTCTGAATTCTTGGAATTCATTGTTCTAGAGTGCCCTGCCTCTTCCAGATTTTTAAACACACCATTTTTCCTATTTTGTAGCCTACTTTGTACCAAGTCTTAGGCATATATTAAGTGTATAGAATAGGAAACTTACAAATTTACCTCCTCCTTTCTATTTTTCCTTCTATTTATTTATTTATTTATTTTATTTTATTTTTTGAGATGGAGTCTTGCTCTGTTGCCCAGTCTGCTGATTTTGGTTCACTGCCATCTCTACCTCCACCTCCCAGGTTGAAGTGGTTCTTGTGCCTCAGCCTCCTGAGTAGCTGCGATTACAGGCGTGCAACGTGCACCACCATGCTCAGCTAATTTTTATTTTAATTTTAATTTTTAATTTTTAGTAGAGACAGGGTTTCACCATGTTGGCCAGGCTAGTCTCGAACTCCTGGCCTCAAGCTATCCACTTGCCTCGGTCTCCCAAAGTGCTGGGATTACAGGTGTGCACCACCATGTCTGCCCTCTTCTTTTAAAGAAATACTTTTTTTCTCCACTGTGAAAGAAATATATGCTCTTTACTGAAGATTTAGATAATTCAGAAAAGTAAAATGAAGAAGAAAAATAGTTTCACTCCCCATAGGTAACTGCTAAAGACACATTTTGTTTCTCTGCTGCTTTTTTCCTACATGTAGTTTTCTAATTTGGTTTTCTTTGGGAATCTGCTCTGAAAGCTTACCTCTTTGGACTTCTGGATTCTCATCTGAAAATAAGCTTGTTGATGGAAAATAAGCATCTTGTTGTTCCAAGGTCATTTCCAGCACTATCACCCTAACTTTTTCTTTGTCAGAGAACTTGGAGATTATCTGTGCTTGCAGTCTATTTGTGTACAGTAAAGGGAAGTGAGACATTCAGGACTAATGTTAGGTTGGATTACGTCTGAGCTTTTATATTCAATTCTAGACCACATCGCGGAAACTGGGAGTCTTATACATTGTGATGGGAACATAAAATGGGCACAACTGTTTTGAACGGCAATTTGGCAATATAAGTAAGAAAAACTTAAAAGTTTAATTCATATCTGTGAATTTTACCTAAACAGAAAAAAGTCACTGCTTTAGTACATAGATATTCATTACAGAATTTTTAGTAAAAGCAAAAATAATGAAAAAATAATGTATTATGACAATACAACAATAGGTATAAACTGAATAAATTATATTACAGCAACATAAAGGAATAGGATGTAGTCATTAAACTGATATGCTGAAAGAAGACAGATACTAAATAATATATACAGTTATACAGTGTGATTCCATTTATGGAAGTTAAAAAATGTCTATGGTAGTCCCTGCAGGGAGTAGTGATGAGGAGGAGACACAAGGGAGACTTCTGAGGTTCTGGTCACGTTCAATTTCCTAATCTGCATCTTGGTAAGACACATGCATCCAATTAGCGAAATTTCATCAAACAGAATACTTAGGACTTGTGCACTTTTCTGTTTTTCTATTTCGGTTGAATTACAAAAGAACTTTAAAAAATGACATGGCATATTCAGGTATACTATCTTGGAAAGATGCCCTTGAGGTTTTGTTAAGCATAAAAAGTGGGTTTTAAAATTGTATGATCTCGTTCCAATGAAAAATGTACATTAAAATATATATACATACACAGAAAAAAAAAACTAAGAGGAATATAAATCAAAATACTAATAGTATTCATTCCTAGGCATTGGGCTGTTTGTGATTTGGTTATTATTGATACACGTTTTCTAGAATGAAGATATATTATTTTCTGTAAAAAGAAAGGAAATCCTTAAATTTAAAAATGTTCTGGCCAATCTGTTTTAGGAAAGATTTGGGCTGCATGTGTCTAAAGAGACATGACTTAGGGGAAAATAATAAAAGTAGAATTTATTATTCATTCCACCAGAAAATGTAAGGAATCCAAATGAGCTAGGCAGTGAAAGGACTGGGGACACAGAGACAAGAAGATAGCACCCTGCTCTTGAGGAACTTATAACTTACAACAGAAGAAGCTGCATGTTTTTAATTGGATGAAGACATAAATCACAAGAAAAGCGTATATGTCTTCAAATATTTGAATGGGCAGGGTGGAGAGAAAGCTAATTTCCTCTGTACGGCAGGACTAGACTAAACAGTGAAAAATTTTTTCCAACCACTTTTTTTTTTTTTTTCTTTGAGACTGTCTTTTGCCATCCAGGCTGGAGTGCAGTGGCGCGATCTTGGCTCCCTGCAATCTCCACCTCCTGGGTTCAAGCAATTCTCCTGCCTCAGCCTTCCAAGTAGCTGGGATTACAGGCACCCGCCACCACACCTGGCTCATTTTGTTTTGGTATATTTAGTAGAGACGGGGTTTCACCATGTTGGCTAGACTGGTCTTGAACCCCTGACCTCAGGTGATCTGTCCACCTCGGCCTCCCAAAGTGCTGGGATTATAGGCGTGAGCCACTGTATCCAGCCTCAATCCCAATTTTTAATAAAACCGTATAGACAAATCTATCCAGTCTAAATCAGTTTGACCATAAGGTGAGCTTCTCATAAACCTTTTATAACTCTTTACAAATTCTTGTTAAAGAACAGATCTGTGCTCTTAGAAAACCATGTTTTGCTTTATTCCAAAGGCATGGAAAAAACTGAATAAAACCCCTTTAAATTTAGCCAATATGTTCATACACAAAATCTTTTACAATTAATTTTTCACAAGACTTCTAAAACTTGCTCAAACTTTTAGGTTTATCATGTCTAATTTTAAACAATCCTTTAACCCTCCAAACTAGGCAAAAATGTACATTCCCATGCCTCCTTATAATCTTTTACTAAAAGCACATTTCACTTCCTCACAGGCCTGGCATGTGAAACTGATGGTTTTTAGTAGTCTTGATTTCATGTTACAATGTTAACACTTAGCAATTTTTATTTTTGGTGAAAAACCTGGTAGGTGATTTTAATTATGTACTAGATACAGAGCCTAGGACACCAGACAGAAGTGCCTAAATACTGGATTTTTGACAGAGCAGGTTTTGACTCAGTCTTAGGAAGATTTTCCTATGGACAACAGATGCCCAATAGAAACGCACCATCTCCTCTGCTGGGGAGACCAAGTGGATGCAGCCAGTGTCTTCCACTAGGGCTCAAGGCTAGGACAGTGCCACCTGAGTTCACCTACACCACAGCAGTGTATGAGAGGGGGTGGCATTCCTGGGGCTTTGGTGGGCAGTCCAAGAGGGATTGTTGGACAGCTCCAAAAGAAGGACTTCAAAAGCAGGGGTGCAGCTTCTGCCTACTTGCTTTGTTCTGACTTTGAGAGTAAACTGTAGGCCTCTGGGAGGTGCAGCTAAATTCTGCTGCTGCCATGGACACTGTTGGTAGCAGCCACTCCACAGACGAGCATCTTCTCCCTATTGTTTTGGTGAGCACGGTCCTACCAAGGAAGATTAAAAACCAAAACTTTTTTTTTTTTTTTTAAAGCCAAATCGATTTTTCCTGGATTTTCCAGGAGGAGGCCTACATTAGACTCTGTCATAGAAACATGATATCTACTTTCTCCTTCTTTGTAAAAAATTAAACCTCATGATTTTTATTGTGGGCACATGGCTATCTGAAACATGGACTACATTTACCAGACTTCCTTGCAGGTAGAAGTGTCTTCCTGACCAATGAGATGTCAGTGGAATGGTGAATGCAACTTCCAGGCAGCGACCTTAAAGGGAAGAGGCAAGTTCTTCTGCCCCATTTCCTCTTTCCTTTTTAATGGGCTTAGGACCTAAGGGCTGGAGCTTCAGCAACTATTTTGGGACATGAGATAACTCTGGAGAAGCCACACAAAGGAGTAGAAAAATATAGGGAACCTGAGTCTCTGAGGCCACAGCAGGTCATACCACTGCTATGACTGCTTGTACCTAAAATTTACATAAAATACATTTTTACCTTGTTTAACTACAGTTATTTTTTTTAAAAAAACTTTCAACCAAACAAAATCCTAACTGATTCAGAGTTCGAAGAGGGGCAATTGTTATTAGTCATCTATTATTAATAGGATAGTGAATATCCTGACACTCGAAGTACTGAAGTCAAGACTAGATAGTTATCTGTCAGTGATGTTCAAGATTCACTTCCTGACTTGATTAGGAATTAAGCTAGAGTAACCCCTCTTTGAGCTCTGTGCTCCTCCTGCCAGAGAGGAGTGAGTAAAATCGGCACAGTCTCTGATTTTACACTACCCAGTGATGTTGTACAGCACTGGGGCTAATATTTTAGTTCAGGATTCTTTCTTCTTTGGAGAATACTAGAAGACAAGGGCTCTAATTTTGTTTGACCTGAGCTACTACTTTAAATGTAAACCTTTTTCTATATTTACATCCTCCCACCCTTACATTCATGGACAGTATCAAAAGAAAAAAGTAAAAGGAGAAGGTATAATGTCCAGTCATGGGCTGCATAACAACATTTCGCTCAATGATGAACTGCATAGAGGATGGTCCCCTGATACTATAATACACTGTATTTTTACTGTGTCTTTTCTATGTTTAAATACACAAATACTTACCGTGGTGTTACTACGTATTTAGGCTATTTGGTATAGTAACATGCTGCATGGGTTTGTAGCCTGGGAGCAATAGGCTATACCACATACCCTAGGTGCATAGTAGGCTACACCATGTAGGTTTGTGTGAGTACACACTAGCATGTTCTCATAACAAGGAAATTGCCTGACGAGGTATTCCTCAGAATGCACCCCCATTGTTAAGTGATGCATGACTGTATACGGGAGAATTTGTGGAGGGCAGTTTGTCCTCCTGGTGTTTCCTTGCCTGCCCTGCTCACCAGCTCTGGACTGGTCTTCAGTCAACATCACATTCATGCATCCAGGCCTTTCAAGGTTTGGCCCATCTCCTTCCCGTTCCTGGGCCATGAGGGGCATATCCCTACTGCTGTGATTTGCTCCTAACTTGGAATCTGCCTGCTTGCAATCCCTCCCTCCTCAGCCCTCTCTCGAACTTAGGGAATCCCATCCATTCTTTGAGACTCCCTCGGTTCTCAGCTTTTCTAGGAAGAGGCTCCAACCATTGTGCTTTCTTTGTCCTTTCGTCTCTGTTAACCTTCACTGAATGGTTCCTTTTCAGTTAATTCTGCACTGCCCTGTATGGGCTCCGAAGTTTTCATAAGCATGAATTCTGGCTTCACTGAACAGATTGTAAGTTCTGTGATGGGTGGGAACATATAAAAAACAAAAACAAGAACAAAACAAAACAAAACAAAAGAACACGACCGTACTTATCACAACAATGATGGATAATTCAGCCTTTGCTTGTTCTTTTTTTTTTTTTTTTTTGTGAGATGGAGTCTCACTTTGCTGCCCAGGCTGGAGTGCAATGGTGTGATCTTGGCTCACTGCAACCTCTGCCTCATACGTTCAAGAGATTCTCCTGCCTTAGCCTCCAGAATACCTGGGATTATAGGCACCCACCACACCTGGCTAACTTTTTTATGTTTTTAGTAGAGATGGGGTTTCACCATGTTGCTCAGGCTGATCTCGAACTCCTGACCTCAGGCAATCTGCCCGCCTTGGCCTCCTCAAGTGCTGGGATTACAGGAGTGAGCCACTGTGCCTGGCCTTCTTTTGTTTTTAATGGACACTTTATCAACACAGCAACTCCAGTACACACTCCATTCTTTGAAGGATGGTGGCATTTGGGATCTGTATCATCAATGTAATTGTTATTTGTTTTGTATTTTGACTTGGCTTCCTGATGATGTCAGCTACCTAATGGTGGACTAGAACCTGATTCTAATATGGAAACTGTGTGCTACCTTACTAAGGCAAATTTACCAAAAGCTATATCGCTTTTGGTTTTATTTATTTTGTGGGAAGGGGCCATAAAGACTTTATAAAGACCCCACATTGATCCTTCAGGACCAGAGGAAGAGTTTCTTAGTTATGGTTGGTTCTTAAAAAGAGCCATGCCTCATTGTTTTACCTCAAACCTCTGCTCTTATCGTTATGGCTCTGAGATGGTTATTACTGGAAGACAGATTAGTACATTTGCTTCTGATAATGGGTCTGTATTAGTCACACCTGAGTTTGAGGAACTTGGGGGGGAAGTAACTTAATCTGAGCTTTCATCATTTTCCACTCCATTCCATTCCATTCCATTCCATTCCATTCCATTCCATTCCATTCCATTC
>NC_045434.1:144603469-144607729 GCF_002776525.5 Piliocolobus tephrosceles
TCCATTCCATTCCATTCCATTCCATTCCATTCCATTCCATTCCATTCATTCATTCTAAAGACATATACTGAATACCTACTAAATGCCAGGCATCCTGATAGGTGCTGCAGAAGCAAATGAAAAAAAAAAAAAAAAAAAAAAGAAAAGAAAAGAAAGAAAAAGGAAAAAGGGCATGCTCTCTATCATCTAGGAGATTTAGTAAAGGTCACCCTCCAATCAACTGGTCATCACTGCCTTCTAGCAAATCGTCCTCTGAAGGGGTTCCCAAGGGGTCTCTCTAGGAGTCTGCTGGCTGGCCTCGGCCAGGTTTCTCATTGCTGAACATTCTCTTCCTTTCTCAATAGCAGATGTTGGAATGAGAGGTAGTCTCAGTGCTTGCTCAATGGCTCCACCCAGACCATGCTGAGGACTTCCAAAAAAACCAGTGTGTTCTGCTTGTGGCTCTTCCCCACCAGCTTTCCCTGCATTGACTACAAGAGTTAGTCCAAACAAGATCATACATAACTGGCCCAAATAGGTTCAATGCACTTTACACCAAAGCCGCTGGGCCAGTGGTGATGGGTGGATGCGTGGCAATAACGCATGACCCACTTGCTAGTTGAAGGCATTCCCTGCAGCCTGGCAGAACCAGGAGGAACATCTTCAGAGTCAGGGCCCCAGACAAATATGAGAAAAAAAATCACCTGGGTCACAGGAACGTAAGTCACAGTAAAGCAAAATAGCCACACTTTGTTACAAGAGGAAAGAGTGCTTTATGCCTTAACCACCTGATGGTTGGTTTAAATATGTTTTCATTTGCAGCTTAGAAAACACTCAGACTCCTGGTTCAGAGAAGCCTGGAGCAAATTGGAAAGGAAACACTTTGTGAGTGTTACATTTGGAGGGCCAAAATAGTCACTGACCCCCTAAATCACTGGCTTGTTACTCTGCTTCATTCTTCAAGGCAAAAAACTGTCTCCTATGGTAAAATGGTCTCCTGCAGGGCTGGGTTGTTGTAAACAACTGCAAGAATGTGTCAGCTAGAGAAAATGGCAGCATATAGGCAGGCTGAAGCCCAGGGCTTCAGAGACACATTCTCATTTCAACTGACTGATCTCAGCCAACTACAGCTGGGTGTAGGTGAAACACCACTTAACAGCTCAGTCCCTTAGGGGGTGTTTAATTTTAACAGGAAACATTGAGGAAGAAACACTGAGGAAACAAACAGGAATTTAACCTCTAAACTTCTGTTACGGTTTCCTCATCTTGTTCCTTTCCTTGTTCCAATTCACTTCTGAATCCATCCTCATCCTCCTTTTCTCAAGACTCTCTCCCTCTCATTGGATGTCTCCCCTCCCTCTGCATAGAGTAGTTACAGTGACAGCTAATGTTTGCATTCACTAGGAGTGCTGTTGCATGTTCTAACTCATTTCACTCTCCCATCAACCCCATGACCTAGGTACGATCATTACTTCCACAGGACAGGTGAGGAAACTGAGGAACAGTGAGTGTAAGGATGATGCCCAAGGTCACACAGCTGTACACGTAGGAACCGGTGTTTGAACTCATGTAGCGTTGCTCTTGACTAAAGCCTGTAATGCCTCCCTCTTTATACAAATGAGTTTGAGTCTCTCATTTTAAAAATATTCCACCCTGAATATTCACTTTCCTTTAAATAGTCTTAACTCTTTCTCTTCTCTCAGAGTCAACTTTCTTGAAAGTGTAGTCTGTACAGATAGATCCTCATTTACTTACCTCCTAGTCACCCCTAACCCTCTGGCTTTGCCCCTTCCTGTTCCTCTGAAACTGCTGTCACCAGTCACCAATGACTCACCTGTTGCCAAACTCCACAGACAATTTTCATTACATTTCAGTGGACCTTTCCCAGATGGAAACTCTCGTCCCTTGCCTTCTGTGATGCCATGTGCTCTAGATGTTCCACTTTCCTCCCTGTGCTCTTCTCCTCTGCTCTGGCAGGGGTCTTGGGAAGGCTCCAGGTCTTAGCTCTCTTCCAGCCTCACCCTCCCTAAGTTCACTGGGTGACTTCTTGCACACACATGGCTTCACATCTGTATCTATAGCCAGAACTTGTCTTTTTGGTATCAGCTGTGAAAAATCTCTTTTTTAATGGACATCACTGCTTGGATGTCCCATAAGCACCTCAACTTAAGATGTTTAAAACTGGCCAGGTGCAGTGGCTCGTGACTGTAATCCCAGTGCTTTGGGAGGCCAAGGTGGGTAGATGGCTTGAGCCCAAGAGTTTAAAACCAGCCTGGGAAACATGGTGAAACCCTCTCTCTATCAAAAAATACAAAAACTAAGCCAGATGTGGTGGTGTGTGCCTGGAGTCTCAGCTACTCCGGGGACTGAGGTGGCAGGATCACCTGAACTTGGGAAGTTGAGGCTGCAGTGAGCCATGATTGCATCACTGCACTTCAGCCTGGGTGACAAAGGCTGACAACAACAACAAACAAAAAAGTTTAAAACTGAACTCATCTGTCTCTCAAAACTGATTTCTTCTGCAAATTCCTTCTCTTTGCATGGCACTTCCATCCATGTGGCTGTTTAAACCAGCTGCTTCTGAGGCACGCTCAGGTCCTCTCATTCACCTGTTCCCACAGTGGATCTTTATGGTCCGTTGATTCTCCCTCCTAAATCTCTTGGATCTGCTTTTCTTTTTTTCACCTCAACTGTCTCCTTTTTCCTTACCTGAATGACCATTCTGATGACCTCGGCTGACCTTGTGCTGAAGCCTAGGCTTCCTGTCCTGGTTGCCAGAGTGCTCCATCTGAAGTTGGAAGTAAAAGCTTTCATGGTGCCTCACTGCCACAGGATGAAGTTCATACTACCTCTCCTTGGATCACAGCCTCTCATGACCCAGATTTTGCCTTGTCTCCAGCTCTGCTCTTACCACTTCCCATCCATCTCATCTCTGAGGCTCCCTCCTGCACACACTGTTCCCTCAGTCCTTGCCCTGGGCTCACCCTCACTTTCTTCCCACTTAGCACTTGGCCAATTCCTTTTCTTCTTTTGGACTCAGCTCTCAGTTCCTCTCTCAACCCTGATCCCTACTTCAGTCTTGCTCCCCAATGCGCCTCTGCCATTGCGTGTGCCAAGCTGTGCTATTTGTTGGCTTCCTCCCTACAACATGAGCTCCTTGAGACTAGGGAGCCTTGCCTTTCATCTTTGTATCCTTAGGCTGCCATTTTGCTGATACATAGTAGAAACTCAATAAATGGGTCAAATGAACTAACAAAATTCACCCAAAGCCATATATACCTAATGGATGAATGTACTATAGCAGGGAGAGAATATCTTTATCATGTGGGGCGTTTAAGCACCCTCCTTTAAGTCTATATATCTGCTTGTGTAGGATTTTTCCCCCTCTACCTCCACACTAGGCCACTATTTGAGATCAGTATACAGGGGAGCTACTCCATCCCACCCACAGAGAAAATCTCAGCATGACCAGGTTCCCTCAGACCCACCCAGCACCACAGGCGCAAACACTTGCTGATTGCCGCCAATGGCCCTCAGAAGTAGTTTTGGCAGTGCTCACAAAACAGGTGGCTTTGCTATTTCTTTATGGTAAAAGACATAGCACAAATTCTGAAATCACTGTACTTTCAGTGATGGTTTAGGATACTTTTATGGGTTCAAATTGTTTCCTGTTTTGAAGTTAAAATGGAATTTTACATAATTGAGAGAAACATGGCTGGGGTAAACAGAGGTCTTTGTCATTAATATTCACTTTGTATCATATTTGACCTTTGTTTTCAGACATCAATGGCTAGATATACAGGAGCAAAGTAAAACAGAAAATTGCAGCACTTATTCAAATAATTATGGCAAACTTCCCTCACCCACTATATTCCCACAACTTCACCTACATTTTGGTTTCCTTGCTTTGTATCTATAGACACTTTTAGAGCATAGGCTTTGATGTCTGAGAAACTTGGGTCCGAGTCTCAATTCTGTCACTTATTAACTGTGTAACCCTGGGAAAGTTATTTAACCTTTATAAGCCTTGATTTCCTCAATTTCTTCCCTGTAAAATGGGGAAGAATATGAGTGCTGATGACTGGTGTGAGGATTAAATAAGATACTGCATATGGGGGCCGGGTGCGGTGGCTCAGGCCTGTAATCCCAGCACGTTGGGAGGCTGAGGCAGGCAGAGCACGAGGTCAGGAGATCGAGACCATCCTGGCTAACATGGTGAAACCCCGTTTCTACTAAAAATACAAAAAAATTAGCTGGGCATGGTGGCGGGTGCCTGTAGTC
>NC_045434.1:144607829-144696687 GCF_002776525.5 Piliocolobus tephrosceles
AAAAAAAAAAAAAAAAAAAAAAAAAAAGGATACTACATATGAAGACAGCACAGTATCTGAAACACAGTAGGTCACCGGTATATGTTAGTTTTAATCTTGTTATTAGATAATTAAAATGAACATTTTAAGGCTAGAGGATGGGGTATTTGACTTATTTAGTTGCCTTCATGCTTCACTTATACTTGGGCTATGTCTCTGTTGTACAAGTTTCCAATTAAAAGAACACTTATCAACATGTTAACTTAGTCACTCAAATTTGGAGCTGACAGAGATTTTGTTATTTTAAAAGAAATCCAGAGGAGATAAGGGGTTGGCCCAAGGGTACACAGAACTTGGATACAAACACAAGACTTTGGATATTCTCTCCTCTCCAGTGCTGGGGCCTGCTAGATCCTGCAGCATCTGCCAGTATCCCCTGATCATTCCGACTGGCTCTCTAAAAAAGCAAAAGAGGCTCTCAGTGAGTCAGCCTGGTGATGTCCCCTTACTCAATTGCTAATCAATAAGCAGGACTACACAGACAAGGAACACTGGCCATTTCCTTGAATACACTTAGCCTTTAGTGAACAGGCCAAATGCCTAAAACTTCATCAGGTGCCTTAGTTGATGAATTAATAGTGCTTCCAAAAAGATTTCAACCAATGGGTAGGGACACATTGAGTATGAGGCCTCCATTCCCTTTACCGGGTAACCTCATGTACTTGGGCTCTTTTCTGTTTAGTAGTAATTTGCCCTTCTAGATGAGTCCTAAATTCCTGCCATGTCATGCAGTGTTGCAAGGACCGTTTTATGTCTCTCTGGAGTTCACGGTTCTTTGAGCATAGTAAGCCCTTGATAAAGGCTTATTAATTTGCTTTGATTAAATGAAGAATGCATTGCATTCTAGTTAAACATTACTTACAGCCTTTTTGCAGTGAAAAGGTTTATATAATTAAGTAGGATCATTGTCACCACAAAATGCCCACATTTCTCCAACATTAGAAATATATCTCATTAGTTGGTAAATGCATTTGAGGCTCTCTTGGAAAGCAGTCCAATGTCTCTTTTTCTTTACTCTCCCATTCTGAATGGCCTGGACTTTGAAAATACAGGTGTCCAGCCTGGGATAGTATGAAAGAGGCCCTTGGTGTCTGCATCCCTTCAGGGGAGAAAGAACTGTGGAGATCTGGTGCCTGTGTTTGGAGCTGGAACAGTGCTCCAGTTGGGCCAGGCCAAAGGCTGGAGAGTCAGATGGCAACTTATTTTCTAGGTGACCCCAGCTGCATATCAGTGTTCTCCAGAGAAACAGAAGCGACAGGGTGTATATATCCTGTTGCTTCTTATTCCCATTACGAGCCCATATATACACACGGGCTTATTATGAGAATTGGTTCACTCCATTATGAAGCCCAAGGAGTTCCATAATAGGCCTTCTACAAGCAGAGGAACAGGGAAGGTGGGGGGGTGTAGTTCAGTCTGAGTCCAAAGACCCGAGAACCTGGCGGGGTGGTGGGGGACTGCTGCTGGTGTCCAAGGGCAGGAGAAAATGGATGACCCAGCTCTAGAAGAGAGAGAGCAAATTCATCTTTCCTCAGCTGTTTGGTTCTAGCTGAGCCAGAACAGACTGGATGGTGCCCACCCACATTGGTGAGGGTGGATCTTCCTTACTCAGTTCACTGATTCAAATGCCAGTCTCTTCTGGAAATACTTTCACAGACACAGCCAGAAATAATGCTCTACCAGCTAGCTGTGTATCCCTTAACCTAGTCAAGTTGACACCTAAAATTAACCATCACACCCTCCCCCAGCTCATGAGCTGCCCGACTTCACTTCAGAGTGGAAACTCAATCAAATCCAGTCTGGGTTTTCTTAGTCCAGTCCAGTGATTTTTGATAACCTTGATAGTCCAGTTCAAAGTTCAGTCTCCATGTCAGGGCCATTCTCCCACCTTGCAGGTTTTCTTTGCCCTCCCTTCAGTTCTGGTTCTTCCTGGTGCTGTTGCTCCTCTGGGCTGTACCCCCTCCACCTTCCATCCAGCCCCCTGCTTTGAGACCTCCTGCTATAGCCTCTTTGCCTTCTTCTGACAAGTGCACAGACTTTCCTTTTAGGCACCCGTTGCACCACTGGCCACAGAGAAACACTCAGAACTTTTTCCAGGCCAACAGGAGCCCAGAGAAACAGGGCTTTCAGCAGACACACTATTTTCCCCCCACCTCTTCTTCACATTTGTGAGGTTATTTGCTTGGAAAGGCACGAGGAACTTTTTCCCTTTGAGATCCCTAAGTACTATATCTGGGGTTTCTCTCTGTCCTACGTACGTGCTCAACATACCCACCCCAACCCCCAAGTAACCCCACGGTAGTGGTTCTCAAAGTGTGGTCCACAGACATTAGAGGTCCCCTATATTCATTATAACACTAAGAGATTATTAGCTTTTCGGAGGTGGTGCAGAAGCAATGGTTGTAAACCTGTGGTGCATGGCAGCAGTGTTACTAGTCCTGCTGTACTAGCTGTGTGCTTCACTACCACGTACTCACAGTTAAAAACAGAGAAAAGAAAGAAAATGCCAATGTTACCTAAGAATGCCCTTGATGAAGCAGTAAAAAAAGACACATTTTATTTAATTTTTACCCTTAAGCACACATCATTTTAATATTCTGTGTGACAAAATGGGAAATACACATAAGACTCTTTAGCACACCTATGGTTTTTGCTTTTGTTTTGGGAAAAGCACTTGTGTGATTATTTAAGTAGCCGAATCAGTTGCTTTTAAAAGTGAACACTGTGTCTACTTTCTGAAAGAGCATCTAACAAACAAACTGTGTTTTTTCAGACTTCAGTATCTGGCAGACATTTTCTTGAAAATAAATAAAGCCTGTCACTTCAAGAAAAAACAAAAACAACAGGCAGTGTTTTTTGCCAAAATTCATGCTTTCAACCTCCAGATCCACCACTTACTAGCAAATAACTGAACTCCCTAATGTCTTACTCGAAAAATCAGGATAGTAATTGTGCTTACTCCAGAAGATGGGTATGAGCATTCAGTGAGATAACATTATAAAGTGCTTTATGCGGTGTCTGGTATGTGTTAACTGCTCAACAAATGTTGGCTGCTGTTACAGCCACACTGAGTTAAAATAACCCGATTTCTTTCATATCTAATTTAATCAAATATGTGAGTCAATTCCATCAAAAGTGTTCATGTTAAGCACCAAGTAGAGACTTTAAAAAAATCAATGCATGGCCGGGCACGAGGGCTCACGCCTGTAATCCCAGCACTTTGGGAGGCCGAGGCAGGTGGATCACGAGGTCAAGAGATCGAGACCAGCCTGGCCAACATGGTGAAACCCCGTCTCTACTAAAAACATAAAAATTAGCCAGGCATGGTGGCGGGTACCTATAATTCCAGCTACTCAGGATGTTGAGGCAGGAGAATCACTTGAAAGCAGAACGCAGAGGTGGCAGTGAGCCAAGATAGCACCACTGCACTCCAGCCTGGGAGAAAGGGTGAAACTCCGTTTCAAAAAAAAAAAATTTCAGTTCATGTTTTTTTAATAATAAGGCAATAATGAAATGGCAACATGGCTATAATGAAATAGTGGCAGGCATTGCAATATTGAGTTTTAAGCAAAAACTCTTATTTCTCCAGTTTTCCTTAGGAAAATAGATAGGACTATTTGTGCAGTGGTTAAAAACACAGAAATTAACATAAAATATTGCAGAAATACCTCCCAAAGCTCACTACTTAAAAACAGTTTATCACAGCGCTAATGCCAATGTACACCAGGCCACCTGTGTCCCTGACACATCGAAAGCTATGGCCTTTGAATGATGTCTTGATCATTATGTCATTAACATCATAGCTCACCTGAAAAGTCAGATGTGTTTTCCAAATGGGAGCACTTCTACCCAAGCTTTGGGTATAAATTAGGAGGAATTTAGATTGTGTCACATTTTGGGCATAGGCAGGCAATGAAAAATGGAGAAGGGAAAAAGAAGCCAAAATAAATGGGCTTATAGCAAAATAACGATCAAGAGATTGAAAAGAAAAAAAGAAAGAAAAAAACGAAAGAAATGTACCAGAAAAGGTTGTGAAAAACTGTAGGAACCTGTTAGTGGGACATAATGAGGCTCTTTAAAGGGTATTTTTACATTTTCCAAACAATTTTCAGTTATCAGAAATGATTGAGTCCCCGTCTTGCATATCAGCGCAGGTTCTTACATCTTGTATGTGAACAACCGAAGTCCACAGCATCTTTTTCAGTCCTTTCGATCATCTGGACCTACCGTGTGGGATCCCTTCTTTGTTCTTTGAAAGGTATTTTATTTATAAACAGCTACTGAGCTGTTTTCTTCGGGAACAAGAATGTACTATTCACATACTATTCAAAGGGTCGACTGGGTCCGTCCTTGCCACCTTCCCCTTTGGTGCAGATGGTACACTTGCCCTGAACATTTTTTCTACTCAGATGACCATCAGTGCTATCACCTGCTCCCATCCATGACTACTGCCCTACAAATGAGCAAGAAACAGCACCAGCTCAGGGGAAAAGTTGCTTTTACTTGTTCTCAGTGAGAGGGTAGCAGCTTCGTGGAGAAAGGAGCATCTGATTAGGTTCCTAATTAACATGAAAACCATCCTGCAAGAAAAAGCCACAGCAGCAACAAGCTGCTTGCCAGCTCTAGGCCAAGAATCCCAATTGCAATTTTGGTTGTTATGGAAACAGACCACACTGCTTCTTAAAGAATTCATTATTCCAACAAATATTTGTTGTTCTAGTCATTAAGTAGTACCGAATGAATGATGTAGACACAAGGGAGGAGGAGCGCAGAGAGGAAGGCTGGTGATTACAGCTGAGTTCTCAGGGAGCTAGAACTTAACTCTGACCTTGGGGCATGATTAATAGGGGAGAAGACATTTCAAATGAAAGTGCTGGCAAAGTGCGACAAGCTCAAGCGATAATAAGGATGCAGGCGTGGCTGGAGGCAAAGATTGACATGGGAGTGTGATGGGAAATGGGAAAGACCAGAAGGCCAGTCTAAGAAGTCTGGACCTTTCTGTGGACAAAAAGGAGCTAATGGATATGTTAAAACAGGGGAAGAATGCTTTAAGCATATTAATTTTGTCTTAAGACAAATAGTGAGGACGTCAACCTAGATTCTGGCTAATACCACAGCCCCAGTGTTTTTTGGGTATATGCCAAGACAATAATTTGAAAAGTGACAATTCAGCCATCTTCTCAAATAGACAAAACCACACTGTTTCACTGAAAGAAACTGACTTTTGATTATTAAAACTCATCAAAACAGCTATGGGTGTGTCTATGACATCTGGAATATTTTTATAAGGTTTAAATTGACTTATAATAAAGCAGTTCCAAAATACCATTCTGCCACCTGTCAAGGAAGTATTTAGAACTAAGGCCTTAATTCTCAGAGTCCAGTATGTACACTAGAAAAAGAACAGTCATTTTTCCTTGTATCACAGTGGCTTTGTACCTTCTATGGCCCAAACAGTAAGCTGAAATCTCTTTTACCAGAAGAGTGACTGATCCATAAATTGAAATACAGGAGAGTTTGGTTAGATAGAAGAAAAATCTTTTGCTCAGTGTAGCAATTCTTAGAGGGTGATCTATGGACCCTTAGAGGTCTCGAGCTTTGTCTAATTCCAAAGATCTTCTACTGTGCTGTTTGACCCTCTGAAGGGCACAGGACTTAGTAACAGGTGAGGTCTTTAGTCATGTCTAGAGAGAGGAAGTGGCATTTGACAATACATTGCACAGTTCAACTGTGAGTGTTAAACAATAGATAAGTCTGAGGTAATATTACTGCCAAGACAGTAACAACAACCACAAAACATACTGTATTATTTTTGGAAGTTTCTTTGGACCACATTTTTAAAAACACAGATTTCTATGTGATAATAAAGGGCTCTGTGATGGTTAATACCGAGTGTGAACTTGATTGGATTGAGGGATACAAAGTATTGATCCTGGGTGTGTCTGTATGGGTGTTCCCAAAAGAGATTAACATTTGAGTCAGTGGGCTGGGGAAGGCAGATCCACTCTTAATCTGGTGAGCACAATCCAATCAGCTGCCAGCAAATATAAAGCAGGCAGAAAAAAGTGAAAAGGAGAGACTGGCCTACCCTCTCAGCCTATATGTCTCCCCCGTGCTGGATGCTTCCTGTCCTCAAACTCCAAGTTCTTCAGTTTTGCAACTTGTACTGGCTCTCCTTGCTCCTCAGCTTGCAGACAACCTATTGTGGGACCTTGTGATCAAGTAAGTTAATACTTAATAAATTCCTATATGTATAGATGTATTCTATTAGTTCCGTCCCTCTAGAGAACTCTGACTAATACAGGCTCCTACTTTGAATTCCTAGCTGTCAAGTTTAAAGGGTCTCCCCTTTTCCTAACTTGGTTCCTAATATAAAAATTGAATAGAAAATATAAGACTCTGTGTATGGTCTGGATGCCAAGAAAACTGATTATTAAAATTTATGTAGAAAAGGGAATTTTAGTAATCTATAGCACAACTGATTTTCCTTTGAAATTATGACATTGGGTTACTCTTCAATAAGAGATATAAGCAACAAAGTTTTACTTTCTGAAAAAAACGTAAACTAAGTGTGGGAAGAGTCCATCCAGTTCCCAAGGTTAAGGTCAACTAGAGGTAAGCAGATGACAAATGGACCTAAGGTAGGTCTCAAGAATTCCCACTGCTTGACACACACTATTCTCTTTGCCTCCTCTCACCTCCCATTCATCCCTTCACTGGACCCATCTCTCCTTTTATCTCTCTGTTTAAATGTTACGTTCTTAGGGAAGCCTTCCCTGGTCACCCTCTCTAAAGTAATCACCTAATTTTACTCCGAACACTTGACCCAGGCTGTTCCCTATTTCAGCTCCTTGGTTCCTTCCTAATACTTTTCAAGGTTAATGATACATCCATTATTCTCTTCATCTAAGATGGCAGCTCAGTGAGTCCTCACTACCCAGCGGGGTTCAATATTTAATAAGCACGTGTCAGATGGCGGAATGTGTGAGACAGTTTGCATTCAGGTTAACAACCAACACAACTGGGTTGTGTGTGGAGGAGGGAGAAGCCTGGAGTGAGGAACTTCAGTCAGTGACCCTGGTCCCCTCCCTGCTACCAGTTAATTGAATGACTGTGATCAGACCCCTTAACTTCCCTGGGCCTCAGTTTCCTCATCTAATAATGAGGGAACTTTACTCAGAGATTTCCAAGGAGGCATTCTGATTTTAACTTGCAAGAGTCTAAGTTTATCTGATTATATTTCTGCAGTGTTGACAACCATTCTTTTCCCATTCATTGAGGAGGTGTGGACCTTTTCACTATTTCTGAATATAAATAGACATTTTCTGGAAAATGTACAGGCAGGTGTGCTAATTTTTTGAGGCCCTTAAATGATTAGAGGAAAAAGTACTAAGTTTTGAAAGGATAATATTTGTCCTTTTTTGTGCATTTTTAACTACTGCACAACCAATTCCCTTTACCTTGGACAAGTTCCTTAACCTTCCTGAGTCTCTCAGTTTTCTTGTCTATATAATAGATATGTAATAGGAATGGACTAGGTAATGGGACTGTATAAGGATTAATTGAGATAACCTGGAGCATAGTGGGTGCTCAGAAAATGTTGGTAGACCTCAAACACATTTTCTCCCACAATTAATCCATCAATAAGTTTCACTGTACTAGAGCAAAGAGCAAATTAGACAGTTTTTTCTGTTTGCTGTGTAGAATACAGGGTCTGGCTATTGAGGTATATTTGAACATGTGGCAACTGATGCATTCAGTTTAGGAAGGAGAGGGTCAGTGTTCAAACAGAAAACATGTGTGTTAGATTTTAACACATGACAACCTCTTACCCTTTTAATGCACTTTGTTACTGTAGAGCTAAACTCAGAAGTTTGACATTCTTTCAAGTCCTACTTTTCCCATGCTGAAAAGATACAAATCCCAAAGCAATATAAAACTGCATACATGAAAGAAAGAACCTGGAAAACTTGGGGTACTATTTTGACCAAAAAGACTTCAAAATAGGGTGAGAAATAAATAGTCTTTTTCACTACCAAATTCTTATTATTAGCAATTGTATTGTTAGAAAATGCAAGGGCTGCTACTCACCAATCATGAAAATAATTTTACACTTTCTCAAATCTTCCATGAAACCTTCAAAATAAAAATAACTTAAGTTATTGGCAAGAAAAACTGTATTGAAGCCCTGGTTTTACTCATGTTATGTAAAACCCAAACCTTGTAGTTTTATTTGATAACAAAAACTTGAAGTTGAATAAATGTGTGAACAGGCTACAATTAGTAAGCACCAATGACCATTTCAGTCTTTTTGTTTGTTTGTGAGATGGTCTCACTCTGTTGCCCAGGCTAGAGTGCAGTGTCTTTATCCTGACTCACTGCAACTTCCACCTCCCAGGTTCAAGCCATTCTCCTGTCTCAGGCTCCCGAATAGCTGGGATTACAGGCATGCCACCACACCTGGCTACTTTTTGTATTTTTAGTAGAGAGGGGGTTTCACCATGTTGGCCAGGCTGGTCTTGAACTCCTGGCCTTAAGTGATCCCCCTGCCTTGGCCTCCCAAAGTGCTGGGATTATAGGCGTGAGCCACCGCACCCTGGCCATTTCAGTCTTATTTCCCTATCCTGGTAAGGTATTTTTATTTTAACATGCATGATCAACTTTTGGTGGCAAAAATTTATGTCATTAAATAGCATGAATCACAAAGAAAACTATTTTAAAAAATTACTTTTAAATCATCCTAAGTATCTCAGTTCGGTGTTATTTCATGTTTAAAACATTTGCTAAGCTTCCTTTTAATACAGATGGTTAAAACACAAGTAGAGTATCTGGAAAATAATATTTTTAAACATAGTTTCTGCTTAGAGCAAATAATGTTATTTTCCATTTAAGGTAGTGATATAAAATTTCCTTTTAAAATAAATCTATCTGAGTAACAACAGTTCATATTTTCTGTAGATAACTACTTTTGAAAGTTAGATCATTATTCTGACAGGAAACATTTTTTAGTGAAATTGGGGTAGTTCATTTATATGCACAATACCACATTTTGTAGGAATTCACAATTAGCTGAGTGAAGCCCCAGCTCTACCCGAGAAAGAGAGAGCATGGGGCATGATGAATTGGGTTGGGAACAAAGAGCTGAGAAAGTGCTGGAAACAGAGGACAGAAGTAAGTTTGGGATCGTTGAAACCATATGGTTTCCACAACAAAAAACAAACAAACAAAATGAATTTTTAAATCAAATCCAGTCTCCTTACAAGGTTATATCCTTACAGAATAACCCATGGTGACAGGAAACACCTTATATTGTTTGGAGTTTTCTATTAAAGGCAGATACACTGGTGTTCCTAACATGTGGGACCAGATGGTCAGCTCAGGTTCTCCAGCCTGTGAGTTTGTGTTTACGAAGCTGAGGAACTCTGAGTCTATTTGCAATCCAGGAAAATGACCCTGGTTATTATTTTGATTTTTTTTTTTGGGTATGATTGTATCCTATTTCAGTTTTCAAAAATAGTTATTTTAAAATTAATGATGGTATATGACATTCATCTAATGTAGTCATTACAAATTAAGTATATAGTTTTTTAATGACATGGGAACATGTTTATGTTATGATATATACAAAACATTTGGAGATACTTATATATACATATGCATTCTCAACTATGTAGAAATAGATATATAGGCAATGCATTGGAATGAAATGTACCAAAACATTAACCATGATCATTTATAAGTCATAAGATTTTAAATGGCTCTTATTTTATACCTGAAAAAATTTCTACAGTATGTGTTAATTTTATAACTAGAATAAAAGGGAAAATTTATTAGGCAATCAGTCATCCCCTACCCAGTTGAGACCAAGTTGATGATTTGCACTTAGCTAAGTGACAGCTAAGTTATGGCTCATATATTTATACCTCTCCTCATGAATCACCATGATGTCATTTGGTGACTGTGATTTTCACATACTGCTCCTGCCATTATCATCAAATGACACTTTACCTACCACCTTGTGCTCATGGATCTATGCAGGATTAGAGCTGGGGTTATTTAAAAAGCCAACTCACTTACTTATATGTGTTTAGAATCAATACTATAAATATATTTCCATGACTTATATTATAACTTTTATTACAGTATAGAAATGTTAGAAGGTATTTTTACTTAGGACAATTATGAACCTTTTCTTTTTTGGATAGTCCGAAATTCACATAATCATATCTATTTTCAGTTACATGCATAGCTAGTTACGGATGGAATTTTTACTTTTTCCAAGACTTTTTTTTTTTTTTTTGAGATGTAGTCTCACTCTGTCACCCAGGCTGGAGTGCAGTGATGCAACCTTGGCTCACTGAAACCTCATCGTCTTGGGTTCAAGCAATTCTCCTGCCTCAGCCTCCTGAATAGCTGGGATTACAGGTGTGCACCACCATGCCTTTCTAAATTGTTTTGTATTTTTAATAGACACAGAGTTTCACCATATTGGCCAGGCTGGTCTTGAATTCCCGACCTCAAGTGATCCACCTGCCTTGGCCTTCCAAAGTGCTGGGATTACAGGCGTGAGCCACTGCACCTGGCCATTTGCAAAACTTTTAGTATGACAAAAATTACAAAGCAGTATAATCCTGGTGTAGGATAGGTTGGGTCTCAAAGGTACATGCAGAATAGTAACTACCATGCAGGAAAAAGACTTTTGTGTTTCAATTATGTTTAAAGAATGTTGAATTAAAGTTTAACAACTGTTTTTACTGCAGGACTTGTGGGAGAGCTTTGGATGCTATTATATACTTGAATCTTCCAGTGGGGACCTGGTGTTAAGCATGTTTCAAAGATATTTCAGTAGAGCATTCTCTTTTCGCTGAGCCTCTCCGGAGTCCTGTTCTCTGGGCAGTTAGGAAATGCATCTCTTAGTAATGCACCCCTTTGGTTCTTTACATGGATGGAGGCAAGAGAGACCCAAAGAGTTCTACTCTTAATCATGCTCCCTGGCTAAGGAAAAAGTGATGCTGTTAATATTTTATCTCTTAAGTTGATGTTTAATTAAAAAGGCATGGTCAAAGTTACTGTAATGACAACTTTGATCTGATCAGTAAGGAAAACTCACCTCCCATGGTGTCCTCTCCAAATACATTTAACTGGTCATCACCCTGTTAGAAAAATCACAATATTAGATAATAATAACAGCAGTTATTGTGCTGAACTCCTTGGCAACACTGGCATACTTGAGCTTCCAAACAACTATAAGAGGGAGGCACTTCCAAACAATTTTATGAGGGACAACATTTTACAGACAAAGACACTGAGAATTCTAAAATTAATGAATTCTAAAGTTAACTTGCCAGAGGTGACAGGGTAGTGAGGGACAGAGCTCAGAATTAAACGTGGTCATCTGTCCTGAGTGCATGCTCTCTTCTTAACCAGTACAGTATCTCACCGGGTTTTTTTTTTTTTTTTTTTTTAAGTGCAAAAGCTATCTGTGGACAGGAAGGCTGACTTCAAGAAGACAAAATCCTTTGATATCAGAAGCTTACTAGTAGGTGTGATCACAGCTGTTTTATGAGTAACTCCAGATTTTAAAGCTGGGGTTGGCAATCACTTTCTGTAAAGGGCCAGATAGTAACTATTTTCATCATCGTGAGCCACTGTGTCTCCTGTTCTCCTGTAGCAACTACTTATTTTTTTTTTTTTTTTGTGAGACATAGTCTCGCCCTGTTGCCCAGGCTGGAGCACAGTGGTGCAATCTCGGCTCACTGCAACCTCCACTTCCTGGGTTCAAACAATTTGGGCCTCAGCCTCCCCAGTAGCTGGGAGTACAGGCATGTGCCACCGTGCTGGGCGCATTTTTGTATTTTTAGTAGAGACAGGGTTTCACCATGTTGGCCAGGCTGGTCTCAAACTCCTGACCTCAAGTTATCTGCCTACCTCGGCCTTTCAAAGTGCTGGGATTACAGACGTGAGCCACCGTGCCCGTCCCCTACAGGGCAACTATTCAGCCATAACTTGCCAATCCCCGAACCAAAGCATGAAATAAAGGAAGTCGGGGTGATCAGTTTTTATTGATGCCTACCTTTAAATTTTTCATTTTGTTTTTTAATCAAACAGATGCTGTCTTCCTTATGGAGTAGCCCATGGTGTTTGGAAAAAAATTCAGAAGAAAATTTTATAAAAAGGCACTAGGTGAGAACTCTCACTTTCTACCTCTGTCTTCATCTGTATCATTTCTCCACTCTGTCACCCCTTATAGGTAACCACTTATACAGATTGTTCTTGAGGTACACAAAAATGACTTCTAGACATCCAGGGATACATGTGAACATAAATAGATATTATGATCTCCATTTCTTATACAAAAGAATTATGCTTTTTTTTATATATACATATGTGTTTATGATATAATACTATTCTATAATACATTCCTCCTCCATTTGCTTTTTCTCTGATCAGTGTATCCTGGAGAAATTTCCATATAAGTACAGAATGGTCTCAGTACCAAATAACGTCAGTTGCACAGTATTCTATTGTATGTATGGTACCATAATTGCTGTTAATTAGTTCTTTATTGATGGATCAGTGAGTAGTTTCCAGTCTTGGACTTTTTTTTTGGAAAAAGTGGCACAGTAGGTAAATTTGCATAAATATCATTTCATACTGCAGGCTAAATTTCAAGAGAGGGGACCGCATGGTCAAAGGGTAAATGTATTTATAATTTTGATAGAATTTTGCCAAACTGCTCCCCATAGAGGTTGTACCATTTTGAAGGGACAGCCTCTGGCTTGTGCTTTACACCAGCCTCTTGCCTCTAATTCACTTTGATGCCTGAGTCAGTTAAATGAGGTTGTCTGGTTGTATTAACCCTCTCTTGAGGTAAACTGCCCTCAAAACACTTGATTTAAAGACAGATTCTTGCCATCCTGTTTAGAATATATGTCTTCAGGGAAATTTTACTGCCCATCTCTTAGAGTTGCCTGTGCATTCAGTGCCATTCCAGGTAAGAGAAGAGCTTTTAACGGAGTGGTCATTCAGGGGCATATTTACATTAATGAATTCTCTTCTGTGAATAGAAAAAACATCAGTTATTCCTCAACAAGCCTCTCCACCACTTCCCTTGTTGAAATTATCGCAATTCAGAGCTTGGAGTTTAGAGATCACCTAATCCAACCCTGCCATCCACTCTTCCATTTTACGGATGAGGAAACTGATGTTCAGTGAGGTCATGCGAGGGGCCCACGACCATGCTATCATGTCCTTAGTGAGGTCAGGATGGGATGAGAACCACTTCTTTTACCACTCTGCATGGCTCCTATGGATTTGGTTTCATCAGTGTAGGGGCATCCCCTCCCCTCTGCTTACCTGGCCAGGCACCCATCCACCAAACTGCTGCTAAGGGCCCAATGCAGTCTGGCTCCCTGCCTCAAGATGGGATGAATCCATGGTGCAAGCTGGACCCCAGAGCTCTCTGTGGTCTCAGGCTGAAGATAGGATGGAGCCAGGACCACATCCTTGCTTAGCTCTTACCCCTGCCCTATCCGGCTTCTCCTCAGAGGGCTCCCGAATAATGCACTTGCATGAGAATTCTCATCTCAGGCTCTGCTTCTAGGGGAAAAATATCAATTACTCCTCAAGACAGGGACCTTGAGGAGTTTCCAAATTCTCAGGGAATTTTGGATTTAAGACAGGGACCTATTTGAAGCAATTAATAAGTTTGCCTAAGGTGCAGCTGCATAGACGAGGCTCAAGAGTATTTCCTGGAAAAGGGCTGTTTAATCTAAATCTGCTTGTTTGTCAAACAGCTATTGTATATATCTAGGTAATGTGGAGAGGAAACCATGGAGTCCTCTCCCTCAATATTTAGTATTACTGTTAGATGATCAGACTTACACCCACCGTAT
Source organism: Piliocolobus tephrosceles (assembly GCF_002776525.5). Lineage (NCBI taxonomy): Eukaryota > Metazoa > Chordata > Mammalia > Primates > Cercopithecidae > Piliocolobus > Piliocolobus tephrosceles. The sequence continues at coordinate 144,621,764 of NC_045434.1, forward strand.
AGGCTGGGCTGTATTAGATCTCTCTTGTATATGGCTATCAGGTCTGGGGAGTCTGATCGTGGTTAATCTGAATTCCCAAAACAGTGCATCCCACTGTAAAAGGGGCCATCTGACCTCTGCCGGGCTTCTTGAGTCTGACCTATTTGTATCCATAGCTCTTATTCACAGCCTTCTATTACACTTGCTCAAATGCTTCACATGAGTCCCAGGTTTATTTTCATTAATTCATCAACAGTGAACAGGTTGCTGGGACAGAGATGCACCTGTCATCAACTCTCACCAGGAATGCGGTGCACTGATATGAAAGCCCAGGTGAATGAGATGTTTGCTTGGAGGGTGTAATTTTCCAGGGACTCTCAATAAACCTCATGGTTCCAATGTGAATATTTTGTAAACAAAATTAATCTGGTATCTTACACACACACACACACACACACACTCGGGGTGAATGGGAAACACTTCTGGTTTTGGTGAAAAAGATACCAAACAGCCCCTGTAAGCACTAAATCTTGTTACTTTTCAAATGTTGGGTGTGTTCTGCATGAAAGGCATTAATTTCAGAATGCCACTTGGACAAGGAAGCAAAGGCTGTAGCCTGATAAGGTGTTTATGCCCAGTCACCTTGGAGCTTCCTCTTCAATGAGGCATCACTTGAGAAGACTCAACCCATTAGCTACCACTCTGAGTGTCTGTGGGTGACTCTTTGCATTTCGGTCTTTTTCTGTGTTGAGGCTCCATCTAGTCCGCCCTTTGTCACCTTAAGTCTGAATTACGGAGTTAGGCTTTGTGTGCACAATGAGACATAGGTGACTTTCCATAGTATTAAACTAGGTTTTGAGGTTCATGAAGTGGGATACTAAATCTTCGGAACTGACAGAAACAGAGAGTATAAATATAGTCAGAGATTTGATGTAAATGCCTTTTATGACTCACAAGTATGGGGCCAAGGCACAGCCTGCAATGCTATGATTAATACGGTCAAGGTGGGAGAAGCTGCAGCAAGCCCATTAACACCAGACAGTTTCAGGCCGGGCGCGGTGGCTCACGCCTGTAGTTCCAGCACTTTGGGAGGCCGAGGCAGGTGGATCACCTGAGGTCGGGAGTTCAAGACCAGCCTGATCAACATGGAGAAACCCCGTCTCTACTAAAAATACAAAAATTAGCCAAGCATGTGATCCCAGGTACTCGGGAAGCTGAGGCAGGAGAATCCCTTGAACCTGAGAGGCGGAGGTTGCGGTGCACTGAGATTGTGCCACTGCACTCCAGCCTGGGCAACAAGGGCAAAATTCTGCCTCAAAAAAAAAAAAAAAAAAAAAAAAAAGACAATTTCAGGTTGCTACATCATCTTGATGCTACAGATTGGGTAATATGTTGGTAACTGATGAGGAGAAATCTAGAATTCTATTGAAGGGACACATTTACAACCTCAAAGTGGGATTAGTGGCTATGGGAAACTGCAGATTTGGATTACAGACTTGCTTTGGTCTCTATCCCTCATCTTCCAGTCAATCAAGACCCATTAGGAGGGCAAAAGGAACCCACATTCAAACTTATTTCCCTGTGTAGGTGTGTACGCAAAAAAAAAAAAACTAGTTTTGCAAGGCTGGGTTCTGGTACTATCGTTAGAGTGGCTAATTGGGATATGTCTGTACTTTCCTTTAGGATCAGGGTGCCTATCATCACTACCTTAAGATATGCATGTCTAGTTGTTCCCATTTCCTTGAATTATTGAATTTTAAATGAGGTAGATCAAAATAGAATACCTTAGTTTCACAGATGGGTTCACCAATTTTAAGAAACTATCTTCTTCAACTGGCTTTGATTACAGCATAGTGACTGCCCCTGGTGACAGAACCAATTTCTGTGGCATTGTCACAGTAGATTGTATTAGTCTATTTTCACACAGCTGATAAAGACATACCTGAGATTGGGCAACTTACAAAGGAAAGAGGTTTAGTCAAGAACTCATGGTCCCACGTGGCTGGGGAACCCTCACAATTATGGCCGAAGGGAAGGAGGAGCAAGTCACATCTTAAATGGATGGCAGCAGGGAAGGAGAGCTTGTGCAAAGAAACTCCCATTTTTAAAACCATCAGATCTCCTGAGATCCATTCACTATCATGAGAACAACACAGGAAAGACCCGCCTCCATGATTCAATCATCTCCCACCTGGTCCCTCCCATAACATGTGGGAATTATGGGACAAGATGAGATTTGGGTGGGGACACAGAGCCAGACCATATCACAGATCACCTCATCATAAGAAGCTGACACTGAAATAATGCTTTTCATCTTGAAAGCCTGTTTGCAGATATGATCTCACTGGACGCCCCCCCGCAACCTCATGGATGAGGAACCTGTAGTTGAGATTCTGAGGGACCACAGGATGGGGATGTGCCTGAGCTTCCCACCGCACAAGAGGTGGGCTGAACTTTGAAGTCAGCTCTCTGACACTAACCTCTTCTTCCTCAGCAGCATCCTCTTACTGCTCTTGGAGATGACAATCATGTATTCAGATATGCCTACTGTCCTTCCTTAAACAGTTTTGGTTTTTAAAAATGCTTTTGGAGGCCATAAAATTAAAGTTCTCCTGAGAAGGAGAAGGAAGTAATATGTCATTTTGGGGGTGTCTTCCCAGTTCAGAGTAACTTGTTTGTATTAACCAGCGTGTGTGTTTCATGGTAGCAAAATGTGTATAACTTCAAATGGGATTACGAGAAAGGGGCTTACTTGACATTAAAATATTACAGTTAAGAGATTAATTTCTTGCTCTAACATTCACAAATGAATGCTGCAAAAAAAGGAGACTTTGTTTTTCTGACACTGAATACAGATAACTTCAAAATGCAAAAAAAAAAAAAAAAAGGATTTAACAGCGATTCCTTAGTCTCTAAGATACTGTAAGGGCAGTCTTCTAATTTTTTCTTACTTCAGTGAATACTAAACAAAATAATCCAAATTCTGGAAGAATCATGAACCATGAAATGCTAGCATATGAGGATTTTCCTAGATTTCTATTTAAATTGGTCTAGTGACTTCCCTCTGGTTACAGGAAGTAATAGCAGGGTGGTGGGGATACAGGTGGAGCAAAAAAATTTCTTGTAGTTCTTGGAAGGGTTCACTTCACTGAGGGGCAGAATCTTAATGGGATGGAATAATAATTTTAAAAAGAACAACCAGGCCAGATATGGTGGCTCACATCTGTAATCCCAGCACTTTGGAAGGCCAAGGAGGGAGGATCATTTGAGCCCAGGAGTTTGAGACTAGCCTGGGCAACATAGTGAGACCCTGCTCTACAAAAAATTTAAAAAATTAGCTGGGCAAGTTGGTGTGCGCCTGTAGTCCCAGTTACTCAGGAGGCTAAGGCTGGAGGATGACTTGGGCCTAGGAGGTTGAGGCTGCAGTGAGCCATGACTGCACTGGTACACTCTAGCCTCAATGACAGAGTGAGATCCTGTCTCAGAACACACACACACACACACACACACACACACACACACACACACGAACAATCAAAAATAGATCAGGCTATTTCCCCATCTTTTTACTTGAAAATGAATTTTTTTTTTGCACTTTCCTTATACTTTTTTTTTCAAACAGCAAAACATCTTACACATTAAACAATTTTAAAAAATGATTACTGGAGCTACTATTTCAGTAGCACTTAGAGTGTTTTCAGCATGTGCAATCTCATCTGATCTCAGAAAAAAACTAGGAAGTAGGGAAGTTTGATGTTTCCCATTTTTCAGAGGAGGAAACTGAAGCTCAGAAAGCTTATGCAACTTGTGCAGGTTGCCCTGGTGGGTCGGGCTTCCCGATTCCCTAAGTCCAAGTTCTGCCTTCCTCCGGCTGACCTGGGTGGAGTGAGATGACACATCCGTGTATCAAGTGCAGGATGACAGAGTATGGTGAGCAGGGAAGGGCATCGTTAGAAATGCTCCTGGTGTCATATGAATAGAAACGAAGACGGATTCATTTGCTAAAAGTGGAGCTGAAGCTGGATCGTGCTTAACCAATGATCTGAAAATGAATTTTACAGGTTTTACTGGTAAACTGTGAATGAAGTTTTGAAATCCCTTGTTACTTCAGCAGGAGAATATTGAAAAATAAAAACATAACTACATTTTATCACCAGGGAGAAGGGAGACTAGTCCTTGAGAAATTTTGAGTGGTTGCAATTCTTTTCTAAAGCATGTTTTCATTTAAAGTAATGGGCAATTTGAAAGAAAAAAAATATGGGAAATGGTATGCAATTTAGTTACACCCCAGAATTTATTCCGCAGCAAGTCCCATTTCTCATTCACTGAACTACACAATTGGAGGTCTGCTTGCTGTAAAGTACTTGTATAGCTGAGTAAACAGGGTTCAAAAAAATGTGGTGGATGCTAGGCTAACCTTTTTCCAGTTGTATTAAATTGCAGCTTCTCTATATAAACTGCTTTAATGGACCTAGTTCTCTAGGAGAAATGGTATTTTTCTTCTCTTATGTATAAATTGCAATATTACTGTCTCTAATAAGAAATTTTACAGAAAAAATTTTCTCTCACTGTTTTTCTCTAAGTTCCTGTTTTCATCATCTCAAATATGTGTTTAACTCAACTCTCTGCCAGAAGATTATGAAACACTTTGATCTTGTCTTCAGATGCCAAATGTGGCACCATTGTTAAGAAAAGCTTTGTTAGGCTGGTGGTTTAAAGGAAGGGGCAAAGTTCCCATTTTAATTTCATATAAAGTTAAAGTTGGCCATAAAGTCACGTCTGACTAGTCTTGCCAAGGAGAGTTATTTGACCTTTACCTCTTTGTTTTCTAATTCCTTGTAAAACAGAAATAAAATGGCAAAGCTGAGCTTCAGTCACTGGGAATTACAGAGCACACTGGCTTGTCTCTTACTTTTGTTAGGTACCATATATATATGTAAAGGCTCCATATAGAGCTATACAGCTATATATATATATATATATAAAATATATATGTGTGTGTGTATATATATATATTATATATATGTATATATTTGCCCTAAGCTTGTTTACATTCTGCCCCTTCTTCCACCTCCCCTCCTCCCTGAGCCTTTGGCAGTCACTTTACCCTCACCAAACTCCCCGTGAATAATCCATTTGGCTCAGAGCATGCGTGAGTGGTAAGAACAGCAACAAGAGCATTTGCTATATGCCAGGGACAGCACTAAGCACTTTACATGGATGATCTCATTTAATTGTATTGCTACTTAACTGCGTATGTGTAGAATTTGCCTTTCCAAAATCCTTCTCAAAGATGGGGCTGTCTTTTATCTTTTTGCACCCAAATGACTAACAGAGATGTGCTAAGTAAAGATTTGTAAATGATGAATATAAGAAGAAGACAGTTTCTTTTTTCAAAATACAGTAAAAATAGTGATAGAGAAGATACAATCAGTAGATTTCCCCAAAAGGAAGAAGGGCAGAAGTAGTATCAGTGCATAGGCATTTAGAAAGGTCTAAATGTTTAAGGTCTGTAGCCGTCCAATCCTGGAAGGGTGGATTTGAAGATCCCAGCACCAGAGGTGTTCAAGTGGAGGCAGAATAACTATCTGGCAGTCAAGAGATTCTTAGACTGTGTAGGAGGTTAGATTAGGTGCTGTCTAAAGAACCTTCTGAGGCTGGGCATGGTGGCTCACGCCTGTAATCCCAGTATTTTGAGAGGCTGAGGTGGGAGGATAGCTTGAGGCCAGGAATTTGAGGCTGCAATGAGCTGTGATCACACCACTGCACTCCAGCCTGGGCAACAGAGTGAGACCCTGTCTCAAACAAAACAAAACAAACAAAACACTCCTCGCCTTGACAACAACAAAAAAACCCAATGCTGAGATTCTACTGCTCATGCAACAATTCAACCAATATTTATTGAGTTCTGTGGTAGACAGAATAATCCTCCCACTCCCACCAAAGATGTCCATGTCCTAATACTTGGAACTTGTGAGTCTGTTACCTTACATGGCCAAAGGGATTTTGCAGACGTGGATAAGTTAAGGATCCTGGGAGATCATCCTGGATGATCTGGGTAGGCTCAATGCAATCACAAGGGTCCTTCTAAGAAAGAGTCAAGAGGGTCAGAGTCAGAGGAGAGGTGGTGATAGAAGCAGAGGTGAGAATGATGCCACTGATGGAAGAAGTCACAAGCCAAGGGATGTGGGCAACTAGAATCCGAAAAAGGCAGGGAAATGGATTTCCCCCTAGAGCCTCCAGAAGAATTGCAATCTTGCTGACACCTTGATTTTAGTCCAGTGAAAATTATTTTGGACTCCTGACTTCCAGAACTGTAAGATCCTAAATGTGTGCTCTTCTATCCACCAAGTTTGTGGCAATCTGCTATGGCGATGATAGGAAATCCATACAAACTTCTACTACGTGCTAGGAACTGTTCCAGGTGCTGGGAATGGCATGAGGAGCAGTCAGTTTTGAGTCGCTGAGTATATTAGGTATTTGAGTGTGTGCCAAAATCAAGATTTGCAAATGATTTTATCCATGGAAGCTTTTGGTCAAACAAAATCTCACAGGGAAGTGTAACATCTAAGACTGATATGAATGGGGACACTATTGGGGAAGGTGGAATGGGTGACTCCAGAGTCCTTTCTTCCTCCTCTCTCAGTGACCTCTTTGGCAGACACTATTAGATGCCTAGTCTTCCTCAGTCTTCCTCCTTTTTTTTTTTTTTTGTTGAGACAGGGTCTCACTCTGTCACCTAGGCTGGAGTGCAGTGGCATCATCTCAGCTCACTGTAACCTCTGCTACCTGGAGTCAAGTGATTCTCTCACCTCAGCCTCCTCAGTAGCTGGGACCACAGGTGTGTGCCACCATATCCAGTCTTTTAAAACATTTTAAAATTTTTAGTAGAGATGGTGTTTTATCATGTTGTCCAGGCTGTTCTCGAACTCCTGAGCTCAAGCGATCCACCTGCCTTGGCCTCCCAAAGTCCTGGGATTACAGGAGTGAGCCACTGTGCCTGGCCCTTCCTCTCTCTTCTTTTCTTGTAGGTAGAGTCCACTTCTCTTTTTGGATGCAGAAAATGCCACATCCTTGCATTTCCATCCTCCCCTGCATTATGGGCATGCGTCTGTGACCAAATCAGGGCCAAGAGGATGTGAAAAGCAATATTTTGGAGGACTTTGGGAGAAAGATGTTTTCTCTATTAAAAAAGAGAGACACACATGGGAGAATCAGCCTCACTCTCCCATTCTGGTTTTACAAATGGTTGTGTGAGATGCCACATTTGGATCCACCACTGCCACCCTGCAACCACAAAAGGAGGCATCCCCTAAGCGTTAAGAAGGGCAGATGGAAATAGGGAAACTGCCTGGGCCCCATGTGACCTTGTGTCTCTGCTGGACCAACTCTGGGATTATCTACCTTTAAAATGTGGGTAAGGAAGAAAATAACATTTTTAATTGTTTATGACAATTTTAGCTAGGTTACTTGCAGGTGGCAGGCAGCAAGTTCACTGAATCCTGCTTAGCTTATGCACAATTGCAAAATCCTTTCTTGGGTGAATACTGGTATGAGTATATAGAATTTCATTTTGGCCTACATTTAAAAGGTACTTATCATTAATCTAATAAATAAATTATTAAGGGTTAAGAATATTTGGAATCCATAACCTAAGCTCAGCATGTTTGTAGAGCTTTGGAGAACTCCAATTCAGCATTTTCTTAAGAATCTGGCCGCTGTACAAGGCTGATAATGTTCAATGCTCCTACAGAATATGTACATATACTGAAACTGGCAATCTTAACAGTTTTCAGGAAGGATGCATTTTGCTGCTATTCTTGCTTTTTCATTATTAATTATGATGACTTTATCTTCATTACTACCAATGTAATTTGCTGTGGGCTTTTAATGCCACCTTATGTGGCATTCCATATGTCCTTTGGCACTCCAATGACAGATACTTCCTTTGCATTGGCAATCTTTGGGGATAGGCTTTAAGATCCACAAGTTCTTTGGTTTCTAGATCAAACTCCATACTACTCCAGTTGCAGAAGATAGGTCTCTAACCAGCCCCAATATGCTAGTTTAATAAAGGTCAGTACTACTGCAGTGGGGAAAAGTATGAAGAGGTGAAGTAAGTGGGCAGGGGAAACAATTCAGAAAGCATGTCAGTGCACTCTAAACCCTGAATGAATGTTTCTACCATCATACTATACTGGTTATAATAACAATAACTATATTTACTTTATATTATTTAATTTGCTTACCACAGAAGCCAACTGAAGGAGGTATTACCATCCCCATTTTACAGATCTAAAGCTGTGTCTTAGGGCTTAGGGGATGTGCCTCAATCATAGAGCTAGAAAGTGTGTGAGATAGAGTTTGAATTCAGGTCTGCTTGATTCCAAAATCTGGACACCAACTTTAAAAAATGTATCTTCTAGGCCAAGTGCTGTGGCTCACACCTGTAATCCCAGCACTTTGGGAGGCCGAGGCGGGCGGATGACGAGGTCAGGAGATTGAGACCATCCTGGCTAACATGGTAAAACCGTGTCTCTACTATACATACAAAAAAATTAGCCAGGCATGGTGACACACACCTGTAGTCCCAGGTACTCGGGAGGCTGAGGCAGGAGAATCGCTTGAACCTGGGAGGCAGAGGTTGCAGTGAGCCAAGATCGTGCCACTGCACTCCAGCCTGGGCCACAGAGTGAGACTCTGTCTCAAAAAATATATATATATCTGTATATAATATAGATATATATATCTTCTAAATGTGCCATTAAAATAAGAAAATTCAAAATCATGAAGACAAATTATGGGGACTGGGTTGTGTTTGTGGTCATAAGGTGATTTTTACCTATAAATTCAAAACTGTGTTGAAATTACCACATAAGACTAAACTATTTGTCGAACAAATAATTTCTATTGAACACAGTTTTTACCTATGAACATCAATCTACAAAGACACTTAAATAAAATTTCCAGTCCTGTGCCTCCAATTTATTTTGTCTTCTTTATTCTTACATGCAGTACATGCTCAAGGGTTGCTGGTAAAGAGATGTGTTCTTACTAATATTATTATTATTTGAGTGAGGGTCTCACTCTGTCATTCAGGCCGGAGTGCAGTGGCATCATCTCATCTCACTGCAACCTCTGCCTCCCAGGCTCAAGCGATCTTTCCACCTCAGCCATCTGAGTAGCTGGGATTACAGGCACATACCACCATGCCTGGCTGATTTTTGTATTTTTTGTGGAGACAGGATTTTGCCGGGTTGCCCAGGCTGGTCTCAAACTCCTGAGCTCAAGTGATCCTCCTGCCTTGGCTTCACTAAGTACTGGGACTACAGGTGTGAGCCACTGCGCCTGGCCAGGGATGCATTATTTATTGAGCTCCTGACAAGTAGTGCAACAGATGCTTTTGTAGCTCTCATTATTCTCATGCTAACACTACAAGGTAAGCTTCATTATCCTTTATCTGTAAGTGAGAAAATTAAAACTATGAGTATTTTACTTCCTAGTTTTAACTCCCAATAGAATGAGGAAGAGGTTATAGTCCAAGGCTATGCTTCAAGTATCTTGCATGCTTCCATTTCCCCCCTTATGCTCCTGCCACTGCCATGAGGACATGAGAATGAGGGACTACATGGAGCAGAGTTTGGGTCATCCCAGCTGAGGCCATCCCAGATCAGCAAGGCTCTGGCTGACCCAGCGGCTGACCGCATGGATTAGTCAGGGTTCTATAAAGATACAGAACCTGTTGTTTATTTATGTCACTGTCTATAGCTATGAGATTATTGCAAGAAATTGGCTTACACAATTGTAGGGGCTGGTTAGGTAAGTCTGAAATCCACAGGGCAGGTGGGCAGGCTGGAAACTCTTGGGCAAGAGCTCTCACTGCGAGCCATAGGCAGAATTCCTTCTTCCTCTGGGAAACCTCAATCTTGTTCTAAAGACTTTTCAATGAATTGGATGAGGCTCACCCAGGTTACTGAGGAATTCTCCTTTACTTAAAGTCAACTGATTGTAGATGTTAATCAAATCTACAAAACACCTTCACAGCAACACTTAGATTAGTATTTGATTAAATAACTGGGTACAATAGCTTAGCAAAGTTGACACACAAAACTGTCCATCCCACTGCAGACGTGTGAGTGAGCTGAGATCAACTGAGCCCAGTCTAGATCAGTGGAAATGCTCAGCCAACCCTCTTTCCCTCCAAAAGTAACCAAGAGGAATAATAAATAGATGCTGTTTTAAGTCACTAAGATCTAGGCAGTGACACAGCAACAGCTAACTGAATATGCAGCACTTCTTACTTTGAAACAATATTCAAAAATCCTTTAGCCCAAGGACTTTTACCCTTTCTATTTTGGCTCTCTGCTATAATTTCCCCAAGACAATGCAGAAGACAGCTACCAGGTTGGTTTCTCGAGTGACCTAGTTGAGTTCTGTGCCTCCTGGAAACGTGTTGAACTCAAAAGCCAGCCTTTATAGCTCCTGTTTGTCTTAAAAATCTCAGTACTAAGCTCCAAAGCAGGTAAAGAGAAACATTTTACTGTCTTTTGAAAAGCCTTTAGCAAAGAGTATTTGAGGACTATTTAAAGACATGGTGACATCATCTGGAAAAGCACACGTTCAACCAAGTACCAAACACAATTAGATGGAGGAGCCAAGGAAACCGGCCTGCTCTTTTCTACTTCTGAAAGTCCTTCATATATAATGTGGTACAGAAAAAAGAAAACTGCCAAAAGCAGAAATGACAGAGGCTCAGGGCAGAAAAGCAAGCATGAGAGTTAACTCTTAAAAGCTGGGAAATTCAAAATCCAGGGCTGGACCCTTGCCACTGAGTGAAGGCAGCCCTTTCCTGGGACCTGAAGCCACAGGCCTGCCTCTGAGGCACAGCTGCCAGGTACAGCTCTACAGTTGTGCACTGCACAAATATTCCTGGCTAAGGAGCTGAGTAGGGACTGAATCCAGTCATCAACCTGTGTGTCTCACTGATGCGTCTGCCAAGAGGGGGATATTTTTCTAATGTGCTCAAAAGCACCATATGGGCTAGCAGTGGCCTGACTTGAGGTGAAGGTTTATCACTTTTTTTCCATATTAAATATTAAGGAAAGAGAGTACAGGGAAAAGAAGCAAAGCAGAGTTTTACTGCTTTTGCAAATGCCACTTCAATGGTGTCAGTCAGACACTGCAACCACGTCTCCCATCCCCCCTCAAGAGTTCAAATAAACATGCCTCCATTTATAAGCCAAGGGGCTTGATGTACTAAAGTGGCCTCAGGCCAGTCCTCTAAGACCCCCTGTGACCCTACCCCAGCACTTAAGCCCCTCCCCTGTAAACATTCTGGACCTGCTGCTGCTGGTCTTGGCCTTCGCTGGCTCATAATAGAGGAACCATTCCTTTCTCGTGCTTACATGATGATACTGTTGTGAGCACCAGGTGAGGGATGATGAGGAAGGGATGATGTAAGTGCAGGGCAGGCTGACTGCTTCTGAAACCAGTCTACCTTGAGAGAGGACAGGGCTGGTCCTCCCAGATATACTGTATGAATTCAGAACAGCCTCCTCCCCTTCTTCCCCTGAGGCTGTAAAGACCCAAAACTTTAAAGGACGGTGGGAATATTTCATAGGCTGGAATCAACACTTATCATCAATGCCTCTTCATGGTTTTTCTTTCTGTGTACTAAAATCAAAGAATTAAAAGACTTAAAGAGGAGTAAATACGGAGAAAATTATGCCATGGATTTGACACATTAGTATATATTTTAGAAAAATATCAGGTACGAAATTACCATATGAGAACTAAGTAGACTATAAAATAACTGTTTTATGCTCAAAACAGTTTTTACCTTTGAACATCAGCTTCCAAAAGCACATTCTAAATCATCAGCCTTGGATTTCCAAAGTGTTTTTCCTGTTCTTTTTTTACTTATTACTGAGCAGCAGGCTCTGCACAGAACAGAAGTCTGTGGGGTGGAAAGAGAACTTCTCATTGTTGTGAATGTGTTCATTGTTGTGAGTCTGTTCACAGAAATCCTGTGAAGGAGAAATCAGGAGCCTCTACCTTACAAGGAAAGAAAGGGAGGCTTGGGGGAGGAGAGACACAAGGTCCAATGTCTCACCCCTGGTATGTAAAAGAGCTGATACCCTGACCCAGGGGATTGAACTCCAAAGACTCCATGCATTTTTCCTTATCCATGAGTGAATAAATGAGGCAATTTGATATGATTTTCTATGCAGGAGTATGTTACAATTCAGGGAGAGTTACAGCTTGATGCACGTTCACATCTAAGTTAATGTGGTCCCATAGAAGCTACTGTATTTTCTTTACATTTCAGTGTCTTGCATTTATATGTTGCTTTCCACATGGAAAATATTTTCATTTCTACTACCTGCAATGCAGTGTGGTATGTTGGCAAAAGCACTAGATCCCTACCCTGGGTGCTATGGTTGCTATGGTTTGAATGTTTTGGTCCCCTCCAAAACTCATGTGTTGAAAACTGAATCCCCAGTGCAACAGTGTTAGAAGGTGGGGACCACTGGGAGGTGTTTAGATCATGAGGGCAGAGTCCTCTTAAAAAGGGCTTGTGGATGTGGGCTCTCTGCTGCCCTTCTGTGTTCCAACATGTGAGGATGTAGCAAAAAGGCCCTCACCAGATGCTGGCACCTTGATCTTGGTTTCCAGACTCCAGAACTGTGAGGATTAAATTTTCGCTTTTTATAAATCCCCTAGTCTGTGACATTTTGTTGCAGCAGCACAAAATGGGCTAAGTCACTAGGTTTGGGCCAAATTCTGCTGTGCACTCTAGTTAACATCAATGAGGTCTTTATTCAGTTTCGAGGGCATGATCTGTCCTGATCTGTCAGGTACTGTGCCCAGGATGGGGGTACAATGGCAGGTTAACAAACATGGTCCCTCTCCTCATGAAGTCTGGTGTCTAGCAAACTGATATTAGGTAACGATATAAATAAATGTATGTTAAACACGGGTGTATATGAAGTATAGAGTTCTAGGATAATTGAAACAGGAGCTCTGATCTGGATTGGGCTGAGGAGTAGACTCTAAGTTGGGCAAGTAGGGAAGGGAAGGAAAAGGAAGGGTGGATGGGTGGGGAGTGACAAACACGTCCCAGGAAGAGCACCAGCGGATGCAAAGGGCTGCAGGAAGAGCAGCACACGTCTTAGAGAAGCTGAAAGCAAGCCAGTCAGGCTGGGGTTCAGAGAGCTGGGAGGACGGTGCACAGAGGAATCCAGCAGAGCCTCACGGGCCATGGTGAGGCAGTCAGGTTTTATCCCAGGAGCAACAAGAAGACAGACATCAGAAGGCTGGGAGCTGGGAAGTGGTGTGATCAGTTTTGTGCTTTTAAATAAAGATCACTTGAGATTCTGTGTAAAGCATGGCCCGGAGGTTTTCCTTCCATCTCAAGCGGGAAGAATGATGTTCACTCCAGAGGGTGGCTACTAAGAGGAAATGAGAGGATCGCAAGCATTTTGTAAATTCTTGTAGAAATGCAAGATGTTATTATTATATCATTTGTTTCTTAGTACGGTCAAGGCAGGAACTATTATTCACATTTTCAGAAAAGTCATATTGCTTGTTTAAAGTTATAAAGAAAGTTTGGGGTCACATCCAGTGCTAGAACCCACCCACTACTCTCACTTACTCTTCTGATACAGGCTCCACTCCACCACCTTAGAATTCTGTCTAAGCATCGGTGTAAGCAAACATTATCAAACAGCATTCTGAGGGGAACATTTAAGGTGCATGTGTTCCCAACCACGAACGACAACTCTAGCATTCAGCCCAGTATGCAGCAGGTGAATAAGACATCCCGGTTAAGATGCAAAGCAAGGAAATGCAAAGTCCTAGGAAAGCTTTGGAGAAAATATCTCATCAAGTATATTACTTTTTGTTTTCTTTTTAAAGAATGTTGAGCTCAAGAGAAACTGTAGCATATTTATTTATTTTTTTCACTTAATTGAGCAGTTGCCATGGTAACTTAAGAACAGACAACTCATTACCTTCAATGAATTACAGCTACACATTTTTCATCTATTGAACGTTGCAGTGAACTTTTTAAAAAGGTAATCTTGAGTATTGCTTTTTTCCCTGGCCTGGCATCAGCATTATCTCTTTATGGGACCCCGAAGTGGCAGCACCTCCATTTCATGAATGAGAAAACTATATCCCAGGAAGAGAGGGTTTGGACATTTCATCAGGATTCAAACCTTCCACCAGCTAACAATATTTAAGCAGTGTGCAGAGCAGGAGGGCAGGCACAGTGAGAAGCAGAGAAGCAAAGGGAAGAGGCTGCTTCCTCTTTCCAAGAACAACCACTAAGTTAGCACCCAGGTTCTTGGCAAAGAGTTCCCAGAGTCTGCCATCAGAATTTAATTCCGGAATTAGATAAAAGGTACTGGATATTCGCTCTCCCTTGTTCTCCTAAATCTCTCTCTCCTCTCATTATTCCCCCTGCTTCTCCCCTGGCTGCACCGCCATCATCTCTTTTGCCCTAATAATTTAAATGCCCTCCTGACTAGCATCCCTGAAACCAGTATCTCCACTTCAGTCCATTATCCACATGGGTGGCAATGTTATGTTTCCATGTTATCGCTCTGCTCCAAGGCTGTCAGGGACTTTACACTACTATAGTATGCAAAGTTCTTTCTGATCTGGGCCAGCCTATCCCGTAGGCTTATCTTTGCCACTGATGAGCCCATACATCCTCCCGGCTGATCCTCAATATGCCCTGTCATCTGTTCAGCCTGTCATCTTCACCTAGAATGACCTGCCTAGCTACCTACCCAACTCATTTGATTAAAAGACTCATTTTAAGACTGAACTCAAGTCACTCTTCTTCCCTCATTGGAACCAATCTCCCCTCCAATGTGTTCACCGAGCATGTTACATCTCTGTAACCATGCACATCACATCGTACCGACAGAGCCATGTGGGAGGGGGTCCCCATAAAAATTCCAACCTGCCTGCTCACTGGGGTGGAGCCTCGGGAAGTTGGCACCTTTTGCGAACCACCCCTGACATTTGTTTTGTTTTGCCTTTTTTTTTTTCTTTTTAAGAAATGGGGTCTCATCTTGCCTCTCAAGCTGGAGTGGACTGGCACAATCACAGCTCACTGCAGCCTCTAACTCCTAGGCTCCAGTGATCCTCTCGCCTCAGCCTCTTGAGTAGCTGGGACTACAGGGGCTGGGCACCATGCCTGGTTTCTGTCGACCTCTTGACTTTAGGACTTCCAGTCTCCCAAACTGTAAGATGATAAATTTGTGTTAAGTCACTAAGTTTGTGGTAATTTGTTACAGCAAATAGGAAGCTCATAGGCAGCCTAAATCTGCTGGACTACAGCCCACCACTGGCTGAGCCTCCTATTCCAGTGGCCCCCAGGCACACACGAATACAAATGGACAGCCATGAATCTCAAAACTTAGGAGAGAACTTTTAAATATAAAGGAAAGAGGTCCCAATAAACAAACAAAATCCAAAGGAAACAAAAATAATGCAACAGACAAAATTTAGAAAGTAATTTAAACATTATTCTCAGAAAGATACAAGAAATCCACAAAATTAAAAACATATGGTTTGAAAAAGGAACAGTTAAAGAAAGAACGAGCTCTTGAAAATTATAACTATGACAGCTGAAATAAATTCAGTAGAACAGATGGAAGGTGAAGTTAAGGAAGTTTGCAAAAAGCAGAAGGTAGTAGAAAATTTAGGTAGAAAATGAGAGAAAATTTAGTTAGAGAAGGAGAGAATCAATTCTAAAAGCCTTATATCCAATTCTAAAAAGCAAGAACAGAAAGAGCAGAGGGTAGAAAATGAGTAAAGAAAAAAAACCAACTGTAAAATGTCCCAAGCTTGAGGGACCTGAGTCTCCACATTGAGAGACCACAGCAAGTGTGCAGCCCAGTGAATGAAAGAAGATCTGCACCAAGGTACATCAGTGGGATACTTCAGAACACCAGGCACACCGACAGGTCTTTAAAACTTCCAGGAATGTGAGGAGAGAGGAGGGCACAGGTCACAAGGATAGAGGACTGAAAATCAGAACAACGCTTGACCACAATATGGCAAGGCAGAAGACAGTGGCCCAATGCCTCCAACATTTTGAGGAGAACTGATTTGCGAAAACAAGGATTAAAAACCCAGGCAAAATGTGAGAAAATTATGAGGAAAGAATAAAGCCATTTGCAATGGAAGACTTTTAGAAAATGTACCTCCCACTGACTTTTTTTTTAAAGGAAACTACTACAGGATGTGCTCCAGAAAAGTGAGGTGATGCACAGAGAGGAAGACAACAGACCCCAGATACTAGAATGAGACTCAAACAGGCCCACACAGAGGAGTTCATTGGTTTGCAGAAAAGGCTGCATGAAGCAGGTGAGAAGAGCAGGTTTAAGGCTTCGGTGATGACCTGCATGCCACTTCTTTCCCATTCTGCATGGTTCTTTGGAATTAGGGTGACCAACCATCCCATTTGCTCAGGATGAAGGGGTTTCCCCAGATGGGGGGTTTTACCAGGTAAGCTGGGATGGCTGGTCTCCAGACTTGGAACTGAGGCCCATCCTCGTTCTTTTAAGTCTGTGCCTTCGAAGGTGCTGTTCTTGCTTCCTGGCACATGCTCTCTGCCTAGTCAATTCTTACTCTCCCCCTGGGCCCCAGCCCAAGCTTGGAGATGGAGAAATGTAACCAGGTCAAGATGGCTGTCTTCTCTAGCAAGGTGTAACACCAGAACAGCCTGTTAACCTTCTGAGACATCTGTATTCAGGCAGATGCCAAGTGAAACCTCTCCATGCTCAGAGGTGAGAGCTACAGTCAGGGTGGGGTTTCTCCCAAGTTTCCTGGGAGATCAGAAACTAGTGCCCTTAACCTGGGGCAAAACAAAGATAAAATCTGCCACAGAGCTCAATCAGCTGAGGAAACAACTGCAGTAGCAGAGTCTTATCATTATAGTTCCCTAAATTCTATGAAATCTCACTCTTAGTATTGAGGAATTACTTTGCTGTGTTAGGGGCTTCCACCATTCATTTTCTCCAAACAGACACTGCCTTAGAGTGGACGAAGTCCGAGCTGAATAACCGCATGGAAACTGCAAAATCCTAGGCACTTCAGGTACTCTTCTCTGATTTTACGGGACACTTTCATAAATTAACACATTTCCTTCACATTTAAATGAATTTTAAAAATCATTCTTTCTTACATTTTGGAGACCACCACTCCTGGTGCTTTTGCTCTGCTCTAGTCTTGTAGACTTGATCCCTTTCAGCTGTCAGCCCTCCTAGCTAGTTACAGCGGGTCTCATGCCAGACGCACATTACAATCACCGGGGGAGATGTTAAAACCTAACTTTGCTCAGCCTTCACTCTCAGAATCTCTGGGGGTGGGGCGTGAATGTGGGGAGGTTTTACCTGCTCACCCGGTGATTCTAATGTGCAGCGAGGGCAATGACTACTGGGTGTAGAGCAGTAGTTTTTGCCGTCATCTGTTTGGACTGCTATAATAAAACATCATAGACTAGGTGAGTTATAAGCAATGGAAATTTATACCTCACCGTTCTGGATGCTGGGAAGTGGAAGTTCAAGGCTCTGGCAGATTCAGTGTCTGGTGAGGGCCTGTTTTTCGATCATAGATGATGCCTTCTGGCTGTGCCCTCACTATTACATCCCAAAACTTACTATTGAGGAATTACCTACTGTTTTAGGGGCTTCCCCTGTTCGTGTTCTCCAACAAACATTGCCTGCCATGGCGGGATTCCTTCTCATGGTGGGATGGGCAAGGCAGCTTGCTGCGGCGAGCTTGGGCCTCTTTTATAAGACACTATGTCTTCTTGATGGCTCTGCCCTCAGGACCTAATCACCTCCCAAAAGCCCCACCTCCCAGCACGGTCATATTGGTGATTAGGTTTCAACAGGTGAATTCTGGGGGAAAACAATCATTCAGATTACAGCAGTTTTGAAGTCAGGGAGATCTGGTTCAATTCCTGCGTTAGTGATATATTAGATGTTTTTGGCCAAGTAATTTCACACTCAGCGTCTCAGTTTTCTCATCTATGAAATGGGCTTACTAATGCCCACTAGATAGGGCTCTGGTATGGATAAAGAAGTTTGTGAAACACTCGGTTTAATACCTGACCCCAACTGAGTGCTCAGCAAAAGTGAGCTGGTAATCATCATTGCTTGGACAGTGGAAAAAGCTTCCTATCACAGAGCAAAAAAGGAACGGCAACATGATTAACTATCTTGCTCAATATCTTTGTCCAGAGAGAAGATGACACTTGAAGTTTTAACTCTTGATAAGGATTGTAATGTATGAACTAAACTCCACAAAAGAAAGAACAACTTGAGAGAGAACATATCCATTTAAATGGCAACTTAGACCCACTCAAGAAAATGTGTAAGACTAATGTCATCCAATTACTTGTGTGCCAGATGAAATCAGTTAAAACCTTTCCATTTTGAAGAGCTGCGGGTATAAGTGTTACATATTCAACTTGACTTTGCCTGATAAAGATTTGTTTTGGTGACAAACATTAATTTCCTATTTTAGTAAATCTATTAACTCTCTTTGGAAAGTATAAATTAAACAATATAGCTATGGTCTGGTCTACAGAATTTAAATATGTTTTGTTAGAGTGCAATAATTCTCAGAGTAAATAAAGCTGATGAAAATAAAAATAATTAAAATCTCTAGAAATAAAGCTAGCTAGATATGTGATGAGAAAGTAACCATATCTTTTTCTTTTCCTGCTGTTGGTTCGTGTGTGTGTGTGTGTGTGTGTGTGTGTGTGAGAGAGAGAGAGAGAGAGAGAGAATGGCTAGGCTCTGGGATCCTGGGGGGAATGGGGTAATACTGACCAAGATGACATAAATCAGGAGTAGGATTTGAGGGCAGTGGAATGAACCAACACTGTCTATCCCAGCCAGGAGAGTGAGAACATTCCAGAGTAAAGAGGCGTTGGTAGTTTACAAATGGAGAAGACCTGAACCCTATTCCCTTGCTGACAGTCCTGGGTTTGGCAGGTAGATAGCTGGGGTCTCAACTTTCCCTGTGGTCCATCCGGTCACAGCAGCACGGATGCTGTAGTAGAGCAGCCCACTTTTGAGTGGATCACACAGGCTTGAACAATAAGCATCTCATGTTGACCCTACAGAGCTGAAGACTAGAAGCTTCTTCCTCAAACTTTTTGGACCAGGTGAGTCTTTCCAGACCCTAAGACCCTGGAGAAGAGGAAGAAGGGGCTCCCTGTACCATGACTGAGAATGAAAGTTCCTTTACCAATAAGATAGGGCCATGGAACAAAACTGATTCGGAAAAATACAGAAAGTTTACATGGAGGAAGTTAGTCCTTTCCGAACTACTTATACCATTGTTGCTAATAATAAAGTGGAAGATACAAAAACCCACTGAAAGGCTGACCAAATGGCCTCATCTTACTTGTGAGGAAGCTGATGCCCAGAGCACTGAGCTGATTTCCCAACTTCCCATTCCTCTAGAGATTTAGAAGAGGAAGAAAGATAGCAGAGGCAAGAGCCAGCCCCTTCCCACTTTCTCCCCCGCTGTTTATTATAGAAAAATGCTTACATAATAGAGCAAAAAGACAGTATCAGGACGTTCACTGCAACGAATTTACAATATTAGAAATTGGAAACAACCTAAATGCCCATCATTGGAACAGATAAAGAAATTGTCTTCTAATCTTACATTGGAACACTATATTGCAATGAAATGAATGGAGCAGAGTTACATTATCTGCATAGATTGAATAAACAAATTAAGTTGCGGAAGGATATATACAATATGAAACACCTTATAAGGGGTTAAAATATGAAAAAATCCTGACATTATTATGAATACATTATTTATTCAACAGTTAATAAATACTTTTTGAAAACCTGTCATGTGCCAAATGTTGCTCTAGGTGTTGATGATGTATCAGTGAACAAAGAAAAGTACTTGCTTTCTGGGAACTAACATTCTAGAGACATACCTACACAGGTAGCGGAAATAGAAAGACAGATATGGGATTGACAAACAATGAATTCAGAACAGGGACATCTCTGGGTACAGATCAGAGGAATGTGACTAAAGAGGGGGTGCACAGAGGTTTTCAGTTATTTGCAATGTTTTATTTCTTAAGCTGGGCACAGGATATGTGATGTTTGTTATATCATTCTCTATAGCTTTTAGTCTGTATGAAATATTTTATACAATCTATTTAATTTTGTTTCCTAGTTTCATGTCCACAAATTTCTTTTCTCTTTGATAAAAACACATTCGCCTCCACAGATAAAATGAGATCAAATGAAATATAGGAAGATAAATGGATATGTTCTGGGCTCCAGCTGAGGGTATTTAAGAAAGCACGTGTGCTTGGAAATTACAAGAACTCCTGGATGTTTTGAATGATATTGTTGTTTCTAGAAGCTCATGGAAGCACTAGCAGACAGCCAGGTCCAGTGGAACTTGTTTGTTCAATCTATGCTTGGCTGAATGAAGGACTGAATGTGGAGTGAACTTGTTCCATGGAAAAGCATGAGAGGTTCTACTGCGTGTTCTTGTGGCACCGTTTAATCTAGCCTGGCCGCACAGGTGAGGCATTTTGGAGAACTACCTTGTGGATCTATAGACTGCAGATATTTTAGCGTGTAATATACTCTGCATCATGAGTCATGTGGGACTAAATTGGATCCAGTTTGACAGCTCTTATCCCAAACATTTAAATAAACAGCCTTA
The DNA here is from genome assembly GCF_002776525.5 of Piliocolobus tephrosceles. Classification (NCBI taxonomy): domain Eukaryota; kingdom Metazoa; phylum Chordata; class Mammalia; order Primates; family Cercopithecidae; genus Piliocolobus; species Piliocolobus tephrosceles. The sequence goes on from NC_045434.1 coordinate 144,642,479, forward strand.
TCTAAAAATCTTCCTCTTCGGAGTCCTTTGCCCCATCAATAATTCTTGATTTATTATTGAAGTATATCTGATTAGAAAGAAGGAGGATATTGCAATGCTATCCTTTTTTCTTCATAATTCCACGGGCATTTATTGAAAATTAAAGATATTCCAGTCAAGAAACAAGTGTTTGATACAGAAGTATGTCAATTCATTAAAATTAAGTAAGACATACATATATAGGACAACATAGCTCATTTTGAAAATACATACAAACAAAAAGATACATATATTGCATTATAATGGATGCTTGTGTAGGAGAGAGAAATGGAAGATGATTATGGGGATATAAAAAGAATAAATTAAAAAGTAATATATCAAAGGGGGAAAATAAGAAATGGACTTTCACAGGAATAGTAGCAATTTTCCCTGAACCAAAAGATATGTTTAACTTGACCTTCTGCACCTGAGGAAAGTACATAAATAAATGAATAAAACACAGTCCTTGTCCTCAAGGAACTCACAGTCTGGCAGGCAGACATAGGTAGAAACACGTGATTGTTCCACATGATTAATTCAGTAAGCACAGACTGCTCCAAGTGGGTACCTTAGACAGATTTCAGGTCCCTGGGGTAGGAGGGTCTTGTCAGGAGAGATTTCTCTGGACAGGTACCAGTTAACCAGGTGAAATGGTGCAAAGGCAATCCCCGACAGAATATAAAATATATAAAAGCACAGTTGAGAGGAAGAGAATGATTTGGAAAACTGCAAGTACAACCATGAGAGACTGACATTACTGTCATGTTTATTCATTCAAGATTATTTATTAAGCAGTTCCTATGTATCCAAGTACTCACATGTGCAAACTGAGATTCAGAGGGTTTGAAAATATTATCCTTTATACCCTTTGGTCCTTATTTACTCCTAGAGTAATATTCAGAGATTTAGGAAAAGTTTATGTGCCATGATGTGCCAGGGCAGCATTATTTATAACAGTGAAAAGATGAAAAGAAAAATAGTGTTCTGCAATAAAGGAATGATGAAAATAAATATGGTGTTCCTATAGAATTATATTTTATAGTGCCATTAAAATGTATTTACAAAAATTATTTGATGACATGGAAATTTTATATTATTAAATGTAGAATCTGATTATAACATTATTAAATGTCTATCAATCAAGGAAATACTTCATAATGTTAATGTTAATTTTCTTCTTTATACTTTTTGCATTTTTTTCAAATTTTCCATAGCATGTAGTTTTGCTTTTATGTCTTTATGTATTTACTTTTTTTCAAGACAGGGTCTCTCTGTTGCCTAGACTGTAGTGCAGTGGTGGAATCATGGCTCACTGCAGCCCCAACCTCCCAGGCTCAAGTGATCCTCCCAGCTCAGCTTCCTGAGTAGCTAGGGCTACAGGCACATACCATCATGCCTGGCTAATTAAAAAATAATTTTTAGAGATGGGGGCTCACTACGTTGCCTAGGCTGGTCTTGAACTCCTAGGCTCAAATGATACTCCTGTTTTGACCTCCAAAAGTGCTGGGATTACAGGCATGAACCACTGCACCAGCTTAGTTTTGCTTTTACAAATAAGAAAAAAGTTATTAAATTTAAGAAAATAAGGAAATCAGAGTATTATGCTTGAAAGACAAGGAATCACAAACTTGACATTTCTTACAATCTTAGGCATCTGTTTGCACATTTTACAAACCTGTGAAGAAATTAACTTACATGATTGCAAATATGAGGTTAAAGTCAAGCTAGTTTTTTGAGGAGGTTAGGAGAAGGTTGTTGAGGATAGTTATTATAGATTCTGGGGCAGCAGCATGCCTTATTGGAAAGAGATGAACTTAGAGTGAGGACATTATTAGTTGTATGACCCTGGGGGTAATGATATATTTTTTTTTTTACTGTTGTGGTGAAGATTAAACCACATCATGAGAACTCTTGGCACAGGATAGACACTTAATAAAAACTGTTGACTCTGATTTTTCTTACAGGTTATGAATATTCAATGAAAACCTGGACATTTTAAGTGGTGCTCTCAGCTGGTTAGAAGGGGTATGTCTTTATTAGCAGTGTGAAAACAGACTAATATAGTAAATTGGTACCAGTACAGTAGGGCATTACTGAAAAGATACCTGAAAATATGGAAGCGACCTTGGAACTGGGTAACAGGCAGAGGTTGGAACAGTTTGAAGGGCTCAGAAGAAGACAGGAAAATGTGGGAAAGTTTGAAACTTCTTAGAGACTTGTTGAATGGCTTTGACAAAAATGCTGATAGTGATACAAACAATAAGGTCCAGGCTGAGGGGGTCTCAGATGGAGATGAGGAACTTGTTGGGAACTGGAGCAAAGGTGACTCTTGCTATGTTTTGGCAAAGAGACTGGCAACATTTTGCCCCTGCCCTAGAGATTTGTGGAACTTTGAACTTGAAAGAGATGACTTAGGGTATCTGGCGGAAGAAATTTCTAAGCAGCAAAGCATTCAAGATGTGACTTGGGTGTTGTTAAAGACATTTTGTTTTAAGAGGGAAACAGCATAAAAGTTTGGAAAATTTGTAGCATGACAATGCAATAGAAAAGAAAATCCCATTTTCCAAGGAGAATTTAAGCCAGTTGCAGAAATTTGCATAAGTAATGAGGAGCTGAATGTTAATCCCCAAGACAATGGGGAAAATGTCTCCAGGGCATGTCAGTCCCTCCCATGATTCAATTACCTCCCACCGGGTCCCTTCCACAAAAGGCAGGAATTGTGGGAGTTACAATTCAAGATGAGATTTGGGTGCGGACACAGCCAAACCATATCATTACACCCTTGGCCCCTCCCAAATATCATATCCTCACATTTCAGAACCAATCATGCCTTCCCAACAGTCCCCTAAAGTCTCAACTAATTTCAGCATTAACTCAAAAGTCCATAGTCCAAAGTCTCATCTGAGACAAGGCAAGTGTCTTTTGCCTATAAGCCTGTAAAATCAAAAGCAAGTTAGTTACTTCCTAGATACAATGGAGATACAGGCGCTAGGTGAATACAGCCATTCCAAATGGGAGAAATTTGCCAAAATGAAGGGGCTACAGGCTCCATGCAACTCTCAAATCCAGCAGGGCAGTCAAATATTAAAGCTCCAGAATGATCTCCTTTGACTCCATATCTCACATCCAGGTCACACTGATGCAAGAAGTAGATTCCCATGGTCTTGCACAGCTCTGCCCCTGTGGCTTTGCAGGGTATACCCCACCTTTTGGCTGCTTTCATGGGCTGGTGTTGAATGTCTGCGGCTTTTCCAGGTGCATGGTGCAAACTGTCTGTGGATCTACAATTCTGGGGTCTGGAGGACAGGGGACCTCTTCTCATATCTCCATTAGGTGGTGCCCCAGTAGGGACTCTGTGTGGGGACTCTGACCCCACATCTCCTTTTCATACTTCCCTAGCAGAGGTTCTCTATGAGAGCCCACCCCTGTAGCAAACTTCTGCCTGGACATCCAGGCATTTCCATACATCCTCTGAAATATAGGTGGAGGTTCCCAAACCTCAATTCTTGGTGCCAGCTCCCTGCTGTGGCTGGACCAGGCATACTGCAAGTGGCTTCCACTGTGGGCACCAGGGAACACGGTGGCACCTGGAAGCTCGGAGACACTGGAACCACAGAGCCTCAAAGAGGGTGTTAGAGCCCTGGCTCAGGGAGTTCCTAAGTCTGGGTTCCCCTGAGGGCCACAGCTCTTCTCTCCTTTCTTCCCTCCTTCTTCATGTCTGCAATATGGTGAGTAAAGGGCATGTTTCAGTCCTGTTTGTGTTACAGCTCTTTCAGTCCTGCCATTTAGCGGGTCCCAAGTTCTTATCTTGCAACCAGGAAGAATAGGGTATGCAGAAAACTGGAGGGTAAGCAAGGCAAAGAGGTGCTTTATTAAGTAACAGTACAGCTCTCAGGAGACCTGAAGTGGGTAGTTCCTATCCACAGGCAGGTTGTCCCGATGTTCCTGTATCCCTCAGTGGAGAGGAGACCAGAGTGGGTAGCTGCTATCCACAGGCAGGTCATTCCAATGTCTCTGCAGCCCTCAGTGGAGAGGAGACCCAGAGTGGGTATTTCCTATCTGCAGGCAGGTTGTCCCATCGTCTGCCCAAGTTTGGCAGAGTCTGGGGTTTTTATGGGCTTCAGAGGGGAAGAAGTGCATGCTGATTGGCCCATGGGAGGCCATGGATGGGCCTGAACAGAGCACCACAAGTTCTCACTCCAGTCCATGGAACTGGCAGCCTGGCCCCCATGCTTCAGGCCATCCCTGGTGTGAAGGTGGGGCTTCAGCAGGACCTGCCCCTTTCCACCCAAGGGCCTGTCTGCTTTCTACTGCCATCAACCTGCTGTCCACAGTACCCAGGCTGTTCATGCTGAGGGGGACATGCAGGCCTCAGCCAAGCTGCCCTCAGCCCCCTGTCAGCCTCCCTTCCATTCTCATCGGTGCCCTAAGCCTGGATGGACAATGGTTGGACAATGGTAACTTCTGCTCCTTGGCAACTACCTATGAGGAACAAAGGGCAACCTCATCACATCTCTCTCCTACCAGCCACATTTAAGTTTGCATAAGCCTATAAGCCTATGTTTGCTTTTAGACTGGGTTTTCAGGTTTTTGCATACTACCCAACCCTTTTGTAAATACACAATAATCCCAGGAGGTTAGTTGGTTTCTCATTAACAACAGTTTCCTGTCTTTTAAGGCTCCAAGACATACCAGATGATGGGTCACACGTGAGTTCTAATTCCTTTTCTTTATTAGGCAGTGATACTATTGTGTTAACACAAATGTTTTCATCTTGCCTTCAGAATTACTTGGCATTCAAGGTTATCTGGTTAATAAGATGTTAGAGAAGCCATGAAATTAATTATAATACCTGTCTGACAAGAATAACAGGGTTTTTGAAAAGAAAACAGTCTCTACTGATCAGTCCTTCATATGTTTTCTAACTCCTGTTGCTTTGAAATAAAAAATTCTATGAGTTTTCATTTCCTTCTGCAAAAGTATCTTCTATATTCCTGTGACAGAGCATGCCAGATATGCATAGTGATGAGGCATTCACTTTTATGTCTTCAGAGTGGAAATCTATTGAATTCCTGGCTCATAATTGGCAACCTAAGTGATATAATGTTGCTGTTTAATATTTATACTGAAACTATGAAGGACATTCCTGACTTTTTAGTCAAGAATGGTGAAAATTTATCCATATTAATTTATGAAGTTTAAAAGTGCAACTTGTCTTTCTTCTTACAGAATCAATTAGCCCTAACTTCCCAAGGCCAATTGTTGGGAGCAAGTCCCACAAAATCTGGCCATAAACTGGCCCCAAAACTGGCCATAAACAGAATGTCTGCAGCACTGTAACATGTTCATAATGGCCCTAACGCCCATGCTGGAAGGTTGTGGGTTTACGGGAATGAGGGCAAGGAATACCTGGCCTGCCCAGGGCAGAAAACTGCTTAAAGGCATTCTCAAGCCACAAACAATAGCATGAGCGATCTGTGCCTTAAGGACATGCTCCTGCCGCAGTTAACTAGCCCAACCTATTCCTTTATTTCAGCCCATCCCTTTGTTTCCCATAAGGGATACTTTTAGTTAATTTAATATCTATAGAAACAATGCTAATGACTGGCTTGCTGTTAATAAATATGTGGGTAAATCTCTGTTTGGGGCTCTCAGCTCTGAAGGCTGTGAGACCCCTGATTTCCCACTTCATACCTCTATATTTCTGTGTGTGTGTCTTTAATTCCTCTAGCACCGCTGGGTTAGGGTCTCCCCAACTGAGCTGCTCTCAGCATGTGGCATCCATCATGGGGGCTCAAATCCAGATCGAAGGGTCGCCGGAGCAATGGTTGGAATGGAAAACTAGCTGGAGGACACCCGAGTACTCTTGAAGCAATCCCCGTGGTGGGTAAGAAGGGGAGCTCAGAAGCGTCAGGGCAACAATGGGACAGGTGTGGGGTCTGGTTCGTTCCACCTTGGAACTTTTTCACACTGATGATGAGGAGGAAGGAGAGTACAGCGAAGTAACAGAAGAGGTTACAGAGCATGTTTACTTGCCAGCTAAAGCTAAAGTGGCAAAGGAGGGAGAGGTTCATCCCTACCGTTCTGCACCCCCTCATTATTATTTTGAAGAAAAACACCCTCTGGATCTTTCTTTTCCAGAGGACACTGGGCAACAAGTAGTTGCCCCAGTGACTGTTCGAGCAGTGCCTTGAGTGACCCCTCTTAGTTCTATTCAGGCAGGAATTCAGCAAGCTAGACGAGAGGGTGATTTAGAGGCTTGGCAGTTCTCGGTTAAAATACACCCCCGAGATCAAGAGGGAAATATTATAGCTACATTTGAGCCTTTTCCTTTTAAATTACTCAAAGAATTTAAACAAGCTATAAATCAGTATGGACTAGGTTCTCCTTTTGTAATGGGACTGTTAAAGAATGTTGCTGTTCCCAGTCAGATGATTCCTACCGACTGGGATGCTCTTACTCGAGCTTGTCTAACTCCTGCTCAGTTCTTACAATTTAAAACTCGGTGGGCAGATGAAGCTTCCATTCAGGCTGCTCACAATGCCCAGGCCCAACCTCAAATTAATATAACTGCAGACCAACTTTTGGGGGTTGGTGGCTGGGCTGGTTTTGATGCACAACTGGTCATGCAGGATGATGCCATAGAACAGCTTAGAGGAGTGTGCATTAGAGCTTGGGGAAAAAATCACTTCAGGTGGGGAACAATACACTTCCTTTAGTGCTATAAAACAGGGACCAAGAGAACCATACACTGATTTTTATAGCTTGGTTACAGGAGTCTCTTAAAAAGATGATTGCAGATTTGGCTGCTCAGGATATAGTGCTGCAGTTATTAGCTTTCGACAATGCTAATCCCAATTGCCAGGCTGCTCTGCGACCTATCAGAGGGAAAGCACATTTAGTTGATTATATCAAGGCCTGTGATGGTATCAGAGGTAATCTGCATGAAACTACTTTGTTGGCACAGGCAATGGCAGGACTGAGAGTGGATAAAGGATTACTCCATTTCCTGGAGCTTGTTTTAACTGTGGGAAACATGGTCATACTAAAAAAGAATATAGAAAAAATCAGCAAGTCAGGCCACCAGATAGGGGAACAAAGAAAACTATTGAGCCTGAAATATGTCCAAAATGTGAAAAAGGAAAACATTTGGCTAGTCAGTGTCACTCTAAGTTTGATAAAGAAGGGAACCCAATTTCGGGAAATGCCATGAGGGGCCTGTCCTGGGCCCCATTCTAAACTGGGGCATTTCCAGCTCAGGCTATTCCCTCACCCCTGTACAATGTCTGTCCCCCACCACAGCCGGTAGTGCCACAGTAGATTTATGCTGCACAAAAGCTGGGAGTCTTGTGCCTGGGGAAACCCTGCAAAAGGTCCCAACAGGAGTCTGTGGACCCTTGCCAGCGGGGACAATAGGATTACTTTTAAGAAAGTCTAGTTTAAGTTTAAAAGGGGTACAAATACATACAGGAGTCATTGATTCAGATTACAGTGGGGAAATTCAAATTGTTATATCTACTTGTTTCCTGGAAAGCAGAGCCAGGAAAGCGATAGCACAGCTCCTGATTGTGCCGTATGTGGGAACGGGGAAAAGCGAAATTAAACAAACAGGAGGATTTGGAAGCACAAATTAACAAGGCAAAGCAGCTTATTGGGTAAATCAAATTACTGATAAATGTCCTACCTGTGAAATAACTATTCAGGGAAAGAAATTTAAAGGTTTGGTAGATACAGGAGCAGACATTTCAATCATTTCTCTATAGCACTGGCTGTCCGCACGGCCAATTCAACCTGCTCAATTTAACATAGTTGTAGTTGGTAAAGTCGCTAAAGTATATCAAAGTGGTTACATTTTGCATTGTGAAGGGCCTGACAGATAACCTGGGACTATTCAGCCAATTATAACTTTTGTACCTATAAATTTATGGGGAAGAGATTTATTACAACAATGGGAGCACAAGTTCTAATTCTGGAACAATTATATAGCCCTCAAAGTCAACATACAATGTATGAAATGGGGTATGTCCCTGGTACAGGACTAGAAAAACATATGCAAGGTTTAAAAAGTTCCTGCCAAAGATTAGGATATCATTTTTGATGGCAGCCGTTGTTAAGCCTCCAGAACCTATACCTTTAAAATGGTTAACTGATAAGCCAATTTGGATAGAACAATGGCCGCTAAGTAAAGAGAAACTGGTGGCTTTAGAGAAATTAGTTACTGAATAATTAGAAAATGGGCACATAGTTCCAACATTTTCCCCTTGGAACTCTCCAGTTTTCATAATTAAGAAAAAATCAGGTACATGGAGAATGTTAACTGGCTTAAGAGCCATCTATTCAGTGATACAACCTATGGGAGCTTTACAGCCAAGATTGCCTTCTCCTGCTATCATTCCAAAAAATTGGCCTTTAATAGTCATAGATTTAAAAGACTGTTTCTTTACTATCCCTTTAGCTGAGCAAAACTATGAATGGTTTGCATTTACAATTCCTGCAGTAAACAACCTGCAGCCTGCTAAGCATTTTCATTGTTTTACAGATGGGTCTAGTAATGGTAAAGCTTCTTATTCTGGATTAAAAAGTAAAGCTTTCCAGACACCCTATACTTCAGCTCAAAAAGTGGAACTTGTAGCTGTAATTGAGGTATTGACTGCTTTTGATATGCTTACTAATGTGATTTCTGATTCTTCATATGCAGTTCATTCCACACAACTAATTGAAAATGCTCAGTTACAATTTCATACAGATGAACAACTGATGACTTTATTTACTGAAATGCAAACAGCAATTCGAAGTAGAATGCACCCTTTTTACATCACTCACATTAAGGCTCACACACCTCTTCCAGGACCTTTGACTGAAGGGAATCAAATGGCTGATCGCCTAGTTGCTAATGCAATATCTAATGCTAGACACTTTCACAATTTAACCCATGTTAATGCCTCTGGTCTCAAACACAGTTACAACATTACCTAGAAAGAAGCCAAAAATATTATCCAGCAATGCCCAATTTGCCAAATGGTACATTCCTCATCTTTTACAGGAAGAGTTAATCCTTGAGGACTGGAACCTAACTCTCTTCGCCAAGTGGATGTCACACATTGTTCCCTCGTTTGGGAGACTAGCTTATGTACATGTATGTGTGCACACCTTTTCTCACTTTGGGCTACATACCAAATAGGAGAGTCTTCCACCTGTGTTAAACGTCATCTTTTGCAGTGGTTTGTGGCAATGGGCATTCCAGCTTCTTTTACAACAGATAATGCCCCAGGCTATACTAGCCAAGCTCTAGCTACATTTTTCTCTATGTGGAATATTAAACACATTACTGGTATCCCATACAATTCTCAAGGACAAGCCATAGTGGAAAGAATGAGTATCTCCCTAAAAAAGCAGTTGCAAAAGCAGAAAGGGGGAGATAGAGAATAGAGAATATGGAACCCCACAGATACAACTGAATCTAGCATTATTAACTTTAAATTTTTTGAGCCTGCCCAAAAGCCAGATGCTATCAGCAACTGAACAGCATCTACAGAAACCAGTTGCAAAGACAGAAGCAGAACAACTGATTTGGTGGGGAGATCCAAATATAAAAAGTTGGGAAATAGGTAAAATAATAACTTGGGGTAGAGGTTATGCTTGTGTTTCTCCAGGCCAAAATCAACAGCTGATTTGGATACTATCAAGACACCTAAAACCTTATCATGAGCCAGATGCTGAGGAAGAGACTCTGGGAGGATCCCGAGGACCCCCCAGTTGCAGCCATATCAAGGCTGACACTGTGGAGGACCCCAACTGTCACGAGCAACACCCGTCGAACGCAGCCACCCACCTGGGGACAGATCAAGAAGCTATCACAGATGGCAGAAGAAAACCAGAGGAAAGTGGGACAACCAGTCACAATGAATAATTTAATGGTAGCTATGATAGTGGTTACTACCACTGCCGTGAGTATTCCTTCAATAAGGGCTGACACAGAGAACAATTATACTTATTGGGTATATTTATCAATCTTGGCTGGAAATAATGCCTGCATGCAATCACTCTATGACACAATTACACATGCTTTCTGATCTCAGTATTTACCATAATAAATCTGCTCCTATAATTGGGGCATACTGCCCTCAAAAACCTATTTGTAAACAGGATTGGACCCAGTTAGAAAAAATGAACTTGCTTATTTAGGAAGATTTCTTCGCAGAACAGGCAGAGGTGCTGCACGATTCCTACGGAATCATTATTAATTGGTCCCCTAAGGGGATGTTTAGCTTGAATTGCACCTCTCAGTCTGTGTGCCACAGCCACACTATGTTCAGACGATCTGAACAAAATGGTCAGATGGTAGAAATGATAAGAAGTACGGCAAAAGTTCCTATTATCTGGAAACATGGCGGTATAGTGGCACCTCAACCTCAAATGATATGGCCCACTCTAGGAGCTTAACATGAGAATTTAAAATTAAAGAGCAAATATTTAAAGCATCCCAGGCACACCTGACCTTAATGCCAGGAACTGGAGTGCTTAAAGGAGCTGTAGACAAATTAGCAGTTAGTAACCCATTAAAATGGATAAAAACACTTGGAAGTTCTGTGATTTCAATGATGATTGTGCTTTTTATCTGTGTTGCTTGTCTTTGTATAGTCTGCAGATGTGGATCCTGACTCCTGCAGGAAGTAGCTCACCGTGACAAAGCTGCCTTTGCTTTTATCGATTTGCAAATCAGAGAAGGGGGACGTGTTGTGAGCAAGCCCACCTCAAAATCTGACCATAAATTGGCCCCAAAACTGGCCATAAACAGAATGTCTGCAGCACTGTAACATGTTCACAATGGCCCTAATGCCCACGTTGGAAGGTTGTGGGTTTACGGGAATGAGGGCAAAGAATCCAGGGCAGAAAACCACTTAAAGGCATTCTTAAGCCACAAACAATAGCATGAGTGATCTGTGCCTTAAGGACATGCTCCTGCCGCAGTTAACTAGCCCAACCTATTCCTTTATTTCAGCCCATCCCTTTGTTTCCCATAAGGGATACTTTTAGTTAATTTAATATCTATAGAAACAATGCTAATGACTGGCTTGCTGTTAATAAATATGTGGGTAAATCTCTGTTTGGGGCTCTCAGCTCTGAAGGCTGTGAGACCCCTGATTTCTCACTTCACACCTCTATATTTCTGTGTGTGTGTCTTTAATTCCTCTAGCGCCGCTGGGTTAGAGTCTCCCCAACCGAGTTGGTCTCAGCAGCCAATGGAGATAGCCAGAAAGTGCTGGCTGCCTGAACTAACCGTGGCAAGTATTTTTATTTCAGTCTTTGGGGAAAGCTAGACTACATCCTTCTGACCGCTGTTCCTCTTTAATATCCCTGCTCTCATTTTTGCAGTAGCACACCAATGACATTCACCATCAAGCACAAGTGTTTCCTGCAGAGCTGGGAGGCAAATCTGGCCATCTAGCTTCCTGGCTTCAGCTGATCCTCACAGGACTTGCCCAAAACCCTTGACTTACCTATTGCAACAGGACTCAGTGTGTCAGATACAACTTGCTAAGTCCTCAAATTATAATCAGCACTGTGTTACTGAAATATACTGCCTTGGGAATGGCACTATTTTAATTTTAAATCAGCCTTACAAATATAAGCTAACACATGCTTTGTCTAAATGTAATATTTATTGACCAATGACCTGAACAATAACAACAACAACAACAAACAAGAAAACAATCTCATTTATGATAGCATCAAACAAGTAAAATAGCTAGGAATAAATTTAGTGAAGGAAGCGAAAGACCTGTATACTGAAAGCTATAAAATATTGATGAAGGAAATTAGAAGGATACAAATAAGTGCTTATGGATCAGAGTAATTAATATTGTTAAAATGGCCATACAACCTAAAGCAACATATATATTCAACACAATCCCTATCAAAATCCCAAAGATATTTTTCTCAGAAATAGAAAAAGCAATTCTAAAATTTGTATTTATCCACCAAAGATCCTGAATACACAAAGCAATTCTGAGAGGAAAAACAAAGTTGAAGGCATCACACTTCCAGATTTAAAATTATATTACAAAGCTATAGTAATCAAAACAGTAGGATACTGGCATAAAAACAGAAACACAGAGCAGTGGAACAGAATAAAGAGTCCAGAAATAATTTCAAACATATATGTCAACCAATTTTCAGCAAGGCCACCAAAAAGACACAATGGGGAAAGGATAATCTCTGCAATAAATGGTGCTAGGAAAGCTAGATTTCCACTTGCGAAAGAATGAAATTGGACTCTTATTTTACACCAGACACAAAACTCAACTCAAAATGGATAAGAGACCCAAAAGTAAGACTGAAATAATAAAACTCCTAAAAGAAAACATAGGAGTAAAGGTATTGACATTGGCCTTGGCAATGATTTATTGTATATCCCACCAAAAGCTCTGGCTACAAAAGCAAAAATAAATACATGGAACTACATCAAACTAAAAAGCTGCACAGTGAATGAAACAATAAATATGAAAGCCTGGTCAGGCATAGTGGCTCACAACTGCAATCCCAGCACTTTGGGAGGCTGAGGAAGGTGGATATCTTGAGGTCAGGAGTTCAAGACCAGCCTGGACAACATGGTGAAACCCCATCTCTACTAAAAATACAAAAATTAGCTGGGCATTGTTGCAGGTGCCTGTAATCCCAGCTACTCAGGAGGCAGGAGAATCACTTGAATCTCAGAGGCGGAGGCTGCAGTGAGCTGAGATCATGCCACTGCACTCCAGTCTGGGTGACAAAGTGAGACTCTGTCTCAAAAAATAAAATATGAAAGGTTAAACTATACATAAAGTATTTGTAAACCATACGTCAGATAAGTGGTTAATATTCAAGATTTGTAAAGAACTCATACACTCTGGTAGCAGGAAAATATATAAGCTGATTACAAAATGGGCAACGGACTCGAATAGACATTTCTCCAAAGATGATATTAAAAGTGGCCAACAGGTACATGAAAAGGTACTCAACATCCGTAATAATGAGGAAAATGCAAATAATAACTACCATGAGATACCACTTCACACTTGAGGACTGCTACTATCAAACAGACAACATAATAACTGTTGGCGAGGGTGTGAAGAAAAGGGAATGCTTTTGTACACTGTTTGTGGGTGTGTAGAATAGTGTAGTCATTATGAAAAACAATATGGAGGTTCCTAAAGAAATTTAAAGTAGAACTGCCATATGATGCAGCAATCCCTCCCTTTCATATCCAAAGGAAATGTAATCACCACCTCATAAAGATGCCTGTACTGCCAAGCTCATTGCAGCATTATTCACAATAGCCAAGATAGGGAAACAATCTAGGTATCCCAATAGAATATCATTCATCCATAAAAGAGAAAGAGATCCTGCCATTTGTCACAACATGGATGGATCTGGAGGACATTCTAAGTGAAATAAGTCAGACACAGAAAAATATTGTATGATCTCTCACTTATATGTGGAATCTTTAAATAAAGACCAAATATTGGCCAGCCATGGTGTTTTATACCTATAATCCCAGCGATTTGGGAGGCCAAGGTGGGAGGACTGCTTGAGCCCAGGAGTTCAAGACCCCTGGGGTCAAGAAAGTGAGATCCCCCATCTCTATAAAAAAGTCAAATATATATATATTTGATATTATATATATTTGATATATATATATCAGCCTTTCATATTTATTGTTTCATTCACTGTGCAGCTTTTTAGTTTGATGTAGTTCCATGTATTTATTTTTGCTTTTGTAGCCTGAGCTTTTGGTGTGATATACTATATATATATATGTGTGTGTGTGTGTGTGTGTATGTGTGTGTGTGTATATATATATATATATAGAGAGAGAAAGAATAAAATAGTAGTTACTAGGATCAGGGTTGGGCAGTGGCAGGGAGAGAACAGGAAATGGTTAGCTATGGGTCAAAGGATACAAAGTAGCAAATATGTAGGATGGGTAAGTGAAAAGATGTAATGTACAACATGAGGACTATAGTTAATAATAGTGTACTGCAGTCAGGATTTCTTCTAAATAAGTATCTTAAAGCTGCTCATGTCTTGGGTGGGGGGGGACAAAAGGTAACTATGTGAGATGATAGATATGTCAATTCGTTCCACTGTAATAATTATTTTACTATATAGATGTATCTCTTAACATCATGTTGTATATCTTAGACATACACAATAAAGTTTACTTAAAATATTTAAAAAATAAATTAGAAAAAATATTTTTCTTGATTTAGAAGTTCAATATCACTATGGAAATTCAGTTGAACACACACTTACACACACACACACACACACACACACACACACAGCCCCCACAGCAAACTCTGTTCTGGCCATGGAATATGGCATTATTATTTTATTCATTAAATCTATTTGGATCTCCACAGTGTCCCTGTCACACTGCAGTGAAGTACTGGTAGGGCCCTCCCTCTTAAGAAGGAAAGAAAGAAGAAGAAATATTTACTGGATGGGTCTACTGTGCTAGGTGCTTTTACATAGATTATCTCTTTTAATCAAAATAGTCTGCAGTTATGTTAGTTTTACAGACAAATAAATGCAGTCTTGAAGAGGTTAGGTACATTGCAACTTGTAATTTGATCCAGGTCTATCTGGGTTAAGACTCCATGTTCTTATTTGTAACAATGCATGCAGCATATAGGAGACAGTTAGGGAGCAATACGAGTCAGTACACAATGAAGTATAAAAGTAAATACCCGTTGAGCATCCCAAACCAGAAAAAATCTGAAATCCCAAACACTTCTAGTCTCAATAATTTTGAGTAAGGGATTCTCAACATGTATAATCAATTGCTAAGACTTAAGGTATGAGCCTCTAATGCTTTAGGAGTTCAGTGGCAGGAAATTAATGTTTAATTATTACAGAAGATCTCAAATCAGAAGACACAGAATTTAATTTTAAATCCTGGTAGATGTGAAAGTTGTCAGAATCAAAACGGAGTCACTTGTGTTAAAAACAACCTTGAAAAATAGAGACAGAGAAGGTCATGAAGGAAGGATTCTCATGCACAAATGCCTGATACAAATAATAAAAAAATTTTGCAAACCCCACAATTTTACACAAAGGCCATTGCTACTTGACACAAAAAATGCTTCTGGCGGGGGGTCATCTGCCAAGCAGTTGCCTGTCCAACCTTGGACTGACATCAACCTTGTTACTGATCCTTGCAGCCAAGGATAATTATCTCAAAACAATTATGCAGATGGTGACATCAGCAAGATAGCTGTCTAGAAGTCCTTAGCACTTGTTCCCTCAACAAAGACAGATAAAACAATGAAGAAATAATTACATTTTAATAAAAATAACTGAAGGAGGGCACTGGAGTACATCCAAACAATAACAGAAACTCTGGTGAGCACAGAAACTCAGGATGGTCACACAGAGAACAGAAGGAAACACTTGACTTCCACCACCCTATCCCCCAGCTAGGAGAAGCTGGGAACCAGAAGGAACTTCTCTCTATAGGGAAAAAGCAAGCAAGAGAATTCCAGCAGCTCCTGTCAGCACCTTGGATACCTACAGTTCTTACCACTGGGATCTTCTGCAGCCCTCACAGGCACTTAAGGCTAGTTGAAGGGGCTACCTGGAGTCCATACAGCTCTCTTCCCTCTAGATAAGGAGCCCCACCCTCTGTGCCCACATGGCTACTGCCCCACACACCATCTTGGAAATGGAATTACTGCTGGAGTGTATCTTGCTCTGGGTGTGAGTAGCCATCCCTGCCCCATGGCTTGACATCCCTAAGCTGAGTTTTGAGCCACTGCTATACCTTTCCCCATCTGTTACCATTACACAGTGCCTCATCTCTAGGGACCTGAGTTGTCACCAAGCCCTACTGGTTCAGGTTTCCAAATTACAACCATACCCTGTGCCCTGGGCAAAAACCTCCAGAGTATCCTTTATTCCTTGGAGTCAGGCCAGGGCTGTGCCCTGCCTCCCAGGGGCAGAATCACAGCTACAACCCAACCTCCTGGACCCAAGCTGCTACAGGCACCGGAGAGTCACAGATACTGGCTCTATGAAAAACCTATCTCCAACGCTGCCCCAGAGAGCAAATCTGCACCCCAATACCCAAGTGTCACAATAGGTTTGAGAGATCTTGAGCATAGAACCCTGGCCCCACAGTCATTCTGAGCATCTGCCTCTGTGATCAGTACCACCGAAATTGCTTCTAGGCTGTGTCAGACCTGACATCAAGAAGGATCCTCTCAGCTAAGTGTCCCCATTGTGGGGAAAATAAGAATAGGAAGACCCCAGAAGCCCTTGCCACTGAGGATATTAACAATAAACACTGCCACTACAGCTACCACCAAGTCCTACAGCCTAAACCACCGAGGTGCCTACAGTTATTACTGATGTTCAACACAGTCAAAGAAGCTGCAGAGAGACTATAAAATGGCACCTACTTGGAAACAGAGTCACCACGTCTTTCTTTCCCAACCAGCATACCAGGACCCAACTGTAGATGAGTCTTTTTCTATGAAAGCTACTCTAGAAAGTTTGGAAGAGGTGATTGTTCCACCAAATGCACAGACATGAATGCAGGGACACATGAAACATAAAAGAGCATAGAAGTTTAACATCACCAAAGGAACATAACTCTCTAGTAACAGACCCCAATAAAAAGTAAATCAATGAATTGATGGAAAAGGAATTAAAAAATACTTATCTTAAGGAAACTCAATGATTTACTAGAAAATACAGATGGACAATTCAATAAAATCAGGAAAACAATTCACGATATGAATGAGAAGTACAACAGAGATATTTTAAAAACTAAACAGAAATCCTGCAGCTGAAGAATTCAATGAATGAAATAAAAAATGCAACAGAGAGCTTAAACAGCAGACTTAATGAAATGGAACAAAGAACCTCTGGCTGAGCACAGTGGCTCATGCCTGTAATCTCAGCACTTTGGGAGACTGAGGCAGGCAAATTACCTGAGGTCAGGAGTTCAAGACCAGCCTGGCCAACATGGTGAAACCCCATCTCTACTAAAAATACAAAAATTAGCTGGGCATGGTGGGCTCCTGTAATCCCAGCTTCTCAGGAGGCTTAGGCAGGAGAATAGCTTGAACCTGGGAGGTGGAGGTTGCAGTGAGCCAAGATCACACGCCATTGCCCTCCAGCTTGGGTGACAGAATGAGATTCTGTCTCAAAAGAAAGAAAAAAAAAGAAAAAAGAAAAAAAGAAAGAACCTCTGAACTTAACTTGAATATAAGCCATTATAAATTAGACAGTTAGAGAAAAAAAAAAGAATGAAAAAGACTGAAGACAGCCTACAAGACTTATGGGACACCATTAAGTGAACAAATATTTTTATTCTGGAAGTTTCAGGAGGAGAAGATGTTGTAAAGGGTGTAAAAAAACCTATTTAATGACATAATAGCTAGAAACTTCCCAAGTCTGAGGGGAGATACAGACATTCAAATCCAGGAAACTCAAAAGTCCCCAAATAGATTCAATCAAAAAAGTCCTCTCCAAAGTACACTATAGTCAAATTATCAAAAATCAAAGACAAAGAGAGATTTTAAAAAACAGTAAGAGAAAAGCATAAATCTACTTATAAGGGAATCCCTATTAGAGGGACAGCAGATTTTTCAGGAGAAACCTTAGAGACCAGAAGAGAATGAGATGACATATTCAAAGTATGGGAAAAACTTGTCATGCAAGAATACAATATCCAACAAAGCTACCATTCAGAAATGAGGGAGAAATAAAGTCTTTCCCAGACAACCAAAAAGTGAGGAAATTTAATAACACTAGACTGGCCTCACAAGAAATGCTCAAGGGAGCTCTGCACCTGGAAGCAAAAAGATCATCACCACCATTATGAAAAAACATGAAAGTATAAAATCACTGGTGGAATAGATACACCAAAGAGAAAGAAAAGAATCAAAGCTTATCACTACAAAAAACACACCAAACCACAATAACAATAAATAAGAAAGCAAGAAAAGAACAAAGGATATGCAAAAACCCCAGAAAACAGTATACTGAAGAGATATAGCACTTCCAAATTTATTGCAGCACTATTTACAATAACAAAGACATGGAATCAACCTAAGTGTCCATCAATGGATGAATGAATAAAGAAAATGAGATATACTTACATATATATATATATATATATATATATATATATATTGGCCATAAAAAAAGAAGCAAATACTGTCATTTGCAGCAGTATGGATGGAACTGGAGGACATCATGTTAAGCGAAAGAAGCCAGGGACAAAAAGATTAATAGCACAGTTCTGACTCATATGTAATGACTATAAAAGTACATTTCATGGAGGCAGAGAGTTAAATGTTGGTTACCAGAGGCTAGGAAGAGTGATGAGGGAGAGGAGATGAAGAGAGGTTGTTTAATGAGCATAAAAATACAGTTAGATAAAAGGAATAATTTCTAGTGTTTGATAGCAAAGTAGGGTGACTATAGTTAATAATTCACTGTGTATTTCAAAATGGCTAGATTTGTAATGTTCCCAACACAAAGAAACGATAAATGTTTGAGGTGACAGATATCCTAATTACGTGATCATTACACATTGTACGCATATATCAAAACATCACATGTTCCCCATGTGTACAACTATTACGTATCAATAAAAACTATGTAATCTTCCTCATTTTTCCTTTAGAAAACGCTCTCTTCCTTTACCTCCCTAAATATGCACACAGATTACTATGACAAATGTATTCCCATGGCAATGTCCATTCCCAAATAAATATTATTTTCTTTCAGAGAGTCTCTCTCTCTCTCTTTTATTTAGGATTATATAAATGGTGTCAGAAGTGAGATCTAAGTCAGCTCACCTTAGATAGATTATCAGCCCCTGAAATGGAGTGCAGTATCACCTGAGCCCTTTATGTTCTTTGTTTCTATGAGTCGCCTTTTTGGTCCTGGAGAATTTCTTCTCAGGTTTTCTGACTCCTTCACTTTGGTGAGTTTTTTGGACATTATTTGGGATCTGATTTGATTATAAGGTCACCTTAAAAATGGACCTTGCATTCCCCCTGGTATAATAAAAAACTTTTGTCTTTTCTGGCAAGCCCTTTCTAGTTTAAGGACAATGGTCTTCTGGTTCGAGTACTCTGGTTTTTATAGAATGTGTACTCTGTGATGCATGTCTTTTCTGGTGAATTCACTTTTGGTCTGCATACCCAGTTTGATATTCTGGTTGATTAGCATGCCTGGCTTAACATTTTTGTGAGCACTCTAATTTTGGTTTCATTTTGGTTTGGTTATGCACATCTATAAATAATTTGAATCTTGTACTTTTTTTTTCTCTTCTTGCTTGCTTTTGAACATCTTCCCAGAGCAAAAATAAACATTCAAAGTGGTAGGTGTGAGATGGCCAATTAAAAGCCACTATCTAAAAGCCACCACCATAGGGTGGTTGCCACTATCTAAAACACCAAACTCCTGACATTCCCTGATAGAATGCATAGATTTCTTTTCTCTCAAGAGATAAATAAGAAACAAAATGGGATTGTCAAACATTAAGGCATGCCAGTTTTTCTGGGACTCCAGCCAGCTACACGGTTTTTCCTCATGCACGTTTTTAAATCGATGGCCATCTTAGGCATTATTTGAACTTCCCAAGTTTTCTCTTTTTTTCTTGTTGGTACCAAATACAGGGTTAAAACAAAATGCTGGTACGTAAAGGCTCTCAACCTCTCGTTTTTTTCCTTTTTTTTCCCCCTCTGCTTCTCTGAATCTGCTAACTTTTTCACTTGTATTAAAATAATCTAATTTTGCTTATTTCTAAAGCTACTTATAAGTTTTTTAAAGGGCATTTCACTCAAGATAAGAAAAAAAGAGAGGGCTTTCAAATTACCGTAGTTCCATGACAACCACCAAGCTATCCTGTACACCTAAGAGTCATCTCTTTTGGAAATGTTAATTTAGTTTTGCTTGACTAGCAATTGCTTAGGGTGATTTAACAATTGCTTTAGTTAATTAAAAGTTAGATAGTCTAAGAAGGAAAGAATTAGATTAAGGTTTACAAAAGTTAGGCTCTCAGATCAAACAGGTCGAAATCTTGAGCTCAGAGGAATAACAGAAGGTATCTTTGACATAAAAATTTTGCTTTGTCTGCTGTGTGTGAGCCAGGAAAAGCCGAGGGGGAAAAAAAAAGCCTTTAAATACCTTTTACTAAAATGCTTTCTTACCTGCATTGACTAATCAAGTAAATCAGACAAACAAATAAAAAGATAAATTTATTGCTGGAATTCAAGGCCACTGGGATATTTTGTTTTTCTACACATTTTAGTTGGTGCTATCTAAAATGAAAACGTTTGAATATTTAACCCCTATACTAATTGAAAACTTGAAGGATAAAAAGGTTTCTAAAAATCAAAGTGCTGTGGAAACTGCCTTACCCAAAGCTTTGGTCCACAGCCTTCATAAGATCACCTATCAGGGCAAATACAATTTAGCCATGTGAACAGCTCCCATTTTGTCAGAAATATAATTTGGATTCAACTGTCCTTTTACAAACTGGTAAGTTTAAATTACTATGTTTTGCTGTCTCATGATTAACATTTCAAAATGAAAGCTAAAGAATCTGCTTCGATGTATTCATGTTGTCTGTATGTTTTTATGTTATATGTATGTATTTTTCTACCAAAATATATCAAAGAGCTAATTAATTAATTAATTGACTTGAAGGGAAAAATTAAGCACTTCAATCAAGTACTTTATCAAAAACATAACAGTCACTTGAAAGTTTTTAAGTTCACATGACTTGGGTAAATGTTTGATAAGTAAACCGATTTTAAAATTGTTGATAAAATAGAGTCAGAAATGTCTTAAGAATTGTCAGCATACATTTGTGCCTGAGTTTACTGGTCAGGCAGTTTTACATTTATCTTGGTTAGATATTTTAAGGAGTCAGTGTTTGACATGAATGTCATAGAACTATGAATCCACCCTAAAAAGAGAATGATCTTTGTTTATGTAACTCCTTGATAAGTAATAATAATTTAATATTGTTGATTTAATGAAAGCAGCTATATTTTCTGAATTATTGGCAAGATACTGAAGTATTTAACTTTACAGTTCTTAGTTGGGTGAGGAATGCTTAATAGTCACAGCCTATAAAAATGGCTAACAAGGAAATAGCCTGAAATAATTACTAGCCTTGTCTAATATCTTAGTTTTCATAAGTAACATAGTTATAGTTATTAAAAATAAATTAGGTGAACTTAAATGACATAATCATTTATAAATGAATTCTTCTTAGTTTCAAAAAATCTTTCTGATAACTTAAAATCTTAAAGTTATGTTAAATTAAGTAACAGATACTTATTAAGTATCTGGGTCATTTCAAAATAAGATAAAATATTGAAACGAATTGCTGAACATAAATATAAGTCTGTTCTTGGCTTCTTAAATTTTATAGAAAAACAAATATATTTGGGTTCATTAATACACATTAAAATTATGAGGAAACATGCTTCCAAAATAATAAAATCATTCTTATCTATAAAATACAGATATGGAACAGTTCGAAATTTCTTGCTTCTTACACTTTCATTAGAAATTAATGTTACTAAGAGTTTGAATTTTAATTAATATATATAATTCTGCCTACAAAGCATACCAATAAAAGTAAAATGTGTTTTTGGTAGGAAAAGTGACAAGAAAGGGATAAAAATATGTTCTTTGCTGAGAAAAAGAAAAATTTGTCTAATTTAGAGGTTATTTAAAGATTGTTTCAAAATATGAATTTAGAAAGGAAATAGAAACAAGACAGAAAGGAAGCAGTAAGTAGGAAACAGGGATGTGAAGAAAGTTGTAAGTGTGAAGATGTATTTTTGGCATGGAATGTTAGAAGAGAATAATTTTTCAAAATCATAAGGGAACAAGGAAAGCAAAGTTTTATCCTAAGGTGACTTGTTATTTTAAAAAGTGAAAGTACAGGACAAAATTAACGACTTAAGCATGTCATCAAAGGTCTGTGCAGATCGTGAAAGGTTTGTGAGGGATGAATTTTATAAAAGAAGTTTTGTGTGTAATCAAGTTTGCTATAAATAAAAGGGAGTTATGTATGTCTTCCTAAGAATTAAGTTTTGATTATATACATAATTTAGTTTGTAAGTTAAAACTTCATTTACAACTATGATATAAAACTAAGATTTTGGTTCCTTATATTAGAACAACAGAGTTTTCTTGAAGTATTAATCTGCTCTTAGTAAAATTTGTAAAAGTCTTTGATTTTTAATTCTGTAAAATTTCAGCCATCTTCTAAACTGCAGCTTCTTTGTTTTTTGTTTTTGTTTTCTTTTCTTTTTTTTTTTTTTTTTTTTTTGAGACAGAGTCTTGCTCTGTCACCAGGCTGGAGTGCTAGTGTGATCTTGGCTCACTGCAACCTCTGCCTTCTGGGTTCAAATGATTCTCCTGCCTCAGCCTCCTGAGTAGCTGGGACTACAGGCATATGCCACCATGCCCAGCTAATTTTTATATTTTTAATAGAGACAGGGTTTTACCATGTAGGCCAGGATGGTCTCAATCTCTTGACCTCATGATCCCCCGGCTTCAGCCTCCCAAAGTGCTGGGATTACAGGTGTGAGCCACCACACCCAGCCTCTGTTTTACAGTCTCTATTTACTTTCCCTAGTTTCAAATTAAATGTGCTATGTTCTTCATTTAGGATGGTAATTTCATTTCTTGAGGTAGTTTTCCTCTTGAAACTTTCCAGATTCATATCTCAGAAGTACAATTTTTGCTGTATCTTGCAGCACAGGATTTGCAGGTCATACAATACTGCCTTCTGCTCTTCCTGTCCCTCCTTGAGAGGATTCATCTTTTTGCTTGGCTAAATTGATAACTCTCTCCTTCAACCTTTTTGTCAGCTGCTGAAACTTTTTTCTCTACTTCAAGCTCTGCTGTTGTGACCTGATGCTCAAATGTTTGACTTGAAGCCCTAGAAGAGCAATGTTTCCCTCCAGTATATCTTGATTCTGTAATCTTGGCTTTTTTTGATATGTTTGAATTGTTCCATGTAACCAGGCAATTCCCCATGCTTTCACTTTTTTTAAGAGCCATGTATTCCTTAGCTCAAGGTACTAGTTTTGTTTACTTCTTCTATGTTATGATGTAAACTCATAACAATGAACACACTCTTCTTGTGTCTGATTAAATTCAAGTAGGTTTTCATCAGGTTAGACTTCCAGGTTATTTAAACAGCCTTCCCATAAGAAGCAATTATATTGCAGGAAGCTTTTTTTCCCCCTTTTGGTAATTGGCCTAAGATGAAGATTTTCATAAGTTCCTGTGCTTCATGTTGTCTTTATTATGTTTTTTGATTACTTAAGAAAACTGAGCTTTGGAAAAGTTAAGGATTTTTGTTTGTTTGTTTTATATCCATGTAACTTTCTGTATTGTTTTTGAAGTCTTTCTGTAATCCAATTTTGATCAAGTGTTTTTGGCCTCTTGACATTTTTTGAAAGGCTTCCCTAGGATCAAGTTCTAAATTTAATCTTTCTGACCTAAAACTAATTTTGTGATTTTTCCAGTTGGGCTCTGGAGAGCCTCAAAGACTGTATCTCTCATCTTATAGAGATATTAAATGATTAGGTTTATTTAGTAAAGTGTATGGGAAGTATTGTCAAATGATAAGTGATGCTAGATCTTTTTTCAGTTACATTTATGAGTATGTTATTGATATGAATGTTCCAAGATTATATAAAACTCCTAGAAGCCTAATATGTCAGTAAGAATTCTTATTATGTTGTATGCCACAAAGTAACCAAATTTCCTGATTTCACAATCAGTAGCTTCTGCTCATAACTTAAAAGAACCTGACCTCTTAGGTATCTATTGTTTAAATAATAAAAAAGTCTATACTTCTGCGAATACTACATGTTATACTTGGGTAAATTCCTCTGGGGAAGCTGAGGCCCATATCCACAGAATTTTTAAAATGGATCACACGGTAACAACACATGTCATCTAATTCTCAATGACCATTTGCTTTATTCAATTGTTTGTTTTTAAGACTGAATCATGGCTCAAAACCATTATACAAACTTGGATTTATCATATTATTATTAATTTTATTTTATATTTTTGTTTTTAAAACTTGTACCTGTTTCTTGTTAAATTTCTGCAGAAGTACAACTCCTAATAGAATAATGCTGGCCCAGTGCTTTGAGATCATGGCCAAAATACTATGGAATAGACAAAACTGAATGTAGCAATAAATTCCAGGTAGACTTAGCCTGAGAGCCATTTCCTCCAAGCCTCCCTTGTTGCTCAAATGTGGCTAAAATGCGTTGGACACAGATTCCTACTCACCAATCACTTCTTCTGATGTGGGACCAGACCAACAATCTGGGACACATCCTGGCACCAAGGGACAATTAAAGTCTAACTACAGGATGATTGAATGGTGATACTTTCAGAAAAAGATCTTGATCAAAAGGGGGGAAATGTGAAAGTTATCAGAATCAAAATAGAGTCACGTGGGTTAACAAGAAAAAACAAAACCAAAAACAGCTGAAAAACGGTGCTTGGGAAGGCCGTGAAGGGAAGATTTTCACACACAAGTTCTTGATAACAAAACTACCACAAAAGATTCTGCAAAAACCACAACTTCACGCAAAGGCCATCACAACCTTACACAAAAAACACTTCTCTGAGGACATCTGCCCAGCAATTGCCTGTCCAAACTTGGACTGACACCACCTTTGTTACTTATCCTTGTAGCCGAGGACAATTATCTCAAAACTATTATGTAATCCTCCTCATTTTTTCTTACAAAACCTTTGTCTTCCTTTACCTCCCTGAATACACATATAGTTTACAATGGCACCCATATTCCTACTGCAATGCCCATTTCTGAATAAATATCATTTTCTGTTAGAGAATTTCCCTGTTAGTTAGAATGACAAAATTGCTAGGATCAAATATTCTTTTACATCAAGAGATAGCACTCGATTTAAAAGAGTGACATAGAGTTACACTTTTAAAGAAGTCAAATATGCTTCTAGTGCTTTTGGGCATTGGCCCCTAGCTGTTCTCTACCCACTTCCTTCCTAAACTGCTTAGAGTCCTCAGGTCATTACCGCTTATACTCTGCTAATATTTTGCTCTCTGTCTTTCTGAAGCACATATTTGGTAAAATTTCATCACTGTGTGAACCAAATTACTGACCTTCTCTGTGTTCCGCTAGAAGTTCCACAACACTCAGTATAGCACCTACAAGAGTGTCTGGCACCTCAGGCCATCCAATAAACATTTGCTAAAGGAATGAAAATGATGGATTGGTCAAAATAAATTTCTAGTCACTAATGTCAAATGGGCTCTCAATTCACTAATATCAAATGAAGTGCTTGGTAATCCTGTTTGTTTCCTTAGCACACTGCCCGCTAGATTTCACAACAGTTCAGGCTTCTACTCTCTTGAAACCCTGAAATCTTAACAGATGGCTTTGCCTCTGGAAGTCATCTTACAGGAACTCATTGACTTCCCACCATTAAATATACAAACCCATCCTCCTATCCTATCAATGTTCCTTCTGTCTTAACCCACATGAGACTCTTTTGGTCTCATGCCAGTCTCTCCACCAGGGCTGGAAAACCCAGTCCTACCACATCCAGATAGACTTTCCTCTCTCTTGTACTTGTATATTCTCCTTTTCACAAACAAGTAGACCTTTCCTGTGAGTTAAAACGTGCTTAAGTGTCTTCATTTTATAGCTCTTTGTAAAGTCCTCAATTTCCTCCATGTTTGTATATTCAATGATTATTTTCCAGTCTCTCTCTTCCTTATCTTTTCAGCCACATTTGGCACTCCCTGTGTCCTGAAATACTGTTTTCTCTGACTTTTGGAACACTACATTATACTGATTTTTCCTCATATCTCTCTAATGGCTTCTTCTACGTCTTTCTGCTGTTTCACCTTTCTCTACTAAGACCTTAAATTTCCTTGGTGTTCAGCTATAGATCCTCTTCTCCTCTCAATTTTGGTTTTTCTTTCTCTATCTCATCTCCACTCACAAATTCAGGTCCTATCTATTATTAAAAAGGCTCATAAATTTGTATTTCAAGCCCAGATCTTTCCTCTGAACACCAGACCTTTATATTTAATTGCTCACTGAAATTTTCTACTTGGATGTGTTAAGGCACTTTGAACTCAGCATGTCTAAAATTACACTCATGCCCTATCTTCACAGAACTCGTCTTTTCTCAGTGAATGCCACCACTGTCTACCCAGCTGTACAAGTTGAAAGCCCAGAAGTCATCTTCAACAGCTCACTCCCTGTTGGCTCCCATATCCATTCCAACATGAAGTCCTGTTGATTTTCGTCACAAGTTCTTCTCAAATACACCTCTTTCTCTCTGTCCTCTTTTTTACTCCAGTAACTCTGGAGTAAAGAGTTGACCACAAGAGTGGTCAACTCTTGTTTGGACCACTGTAGCCTCCCACTCTGGACTCCATAGATGCCTTTTTTTTTTTGAACCCCATAGATTGCTTTTCTCCAATGTGTTCTCCACATTGCAGCCGGAACAATGTTTTAAAAAATAAACACAAATATAATTATGTCAACACACTCTCCTCCCTCCTCAAAAACCCCAACTCTTCAAGGTTCCCTATTGCCCTTAGGATGAAGTTAAAACCCCTAACCTGCTCTACAAAGCCCTACTTTCCAGGCTCATCTCCACTCCAGCTATACTGGTCTTCTTTTGGATGCCATGCTTCTTCCTGCCTCATCCTGCTATTTCCTCTTTTTGAACATCCCTTTCTCTTCTCCCCATTTCCTGTTCTCCCACACACTTGGTTACCTACAACCAATCTTTCAGATCTCAATTCAAGAATCTCTTGCTGGCTGGGTGCAGTGGCTTACTCCTGTAATCCCAGCACTTTGGGAGGCCGAGGTAGGCGGATCACGAGGTCAGGAAATCTAGAACATCCTGGCTAACATGGTGAAACCCTGTCTCTACTAAAAATACAAAAAATTAGCTGGGCGTGGTGACGGGTGCCTGTAGTCCCAGTTACTAGGGAGGCTGAGGCAGGAGAATGATGTGAACCTGGGAGGCAGAGCTTGAAGCTTGCAGTGAGCCGAGGTCTTGCCACTGCACTCCAGCCTGGGCAACAGAGTGAGACTCCGTCTCAAAAAAAAAAAATCTCTTGCTTTAGAGAAGCCTTTCCTCACCTCACCAACCACATCTACACACAGCACCATGCACATATTCTCCCAAGTACCTGACAGTTTTAACTTTATTTCTCTGACTATTCTATCTTGTCCATTTCTACTATACGCTCTATGTTAGCAGGAACTGTGTCATCTTTTACCCACACTGTATCCCCCAGCACCTCGTATAGAGTCTGGCATATTGAATTTTCTCAATATTAGTTGAATAAATAAGTAAACTAGTGAAGTTGAAAGCATGAGCCTGGATGAAGCATTGTGTAATTAGATAAGAGGTCCAAGGATGGAACTTAGTGAACACGACCTTCAGAGAGAGGGCAGAGGAAGAGAAACAACATTGGGGAGAAGATACAAGGAAATAATGGCCATAGTGCTGGCATAAGCCAAGGGAGGCAAGAGTTGTGAGAAAGTTGAAGTGTCATCAGTGTCTTGGGACCCAGACATTGTAAGAACTGGAAATAAAGATGGTTTGTAGGGCAGAATGGGAGGTGAGGACATGGGAACAAAGAGCCGACTTCTCTACCAAATTAGATGATAAAAGGAAGGGGAGAGGAAAGATAATATCCTACTTGGCCTTTCTATGGTATTTGGCACTGTTGATGGCTCCCTTCTTTCCTAAAAGTAGGGGTGGTGGGTTACTAGACAGAGAAGGATACTTTTCAGATGAGAGCATTGTGGAAAAAAAAGCAATAGTGTTGAACGGAGCAAGGTTCTAGGTAAGATAGGAGGGTTGGGATTAAGAACTTGGATAAAACATAAGCCTGAAGACAAACTGCACATCTCCTTCTTTGAAGCTGGTTGAATGGACAAAGGTACAAATATGCCTAATGATGGAGTGGAAGGCCTGGACTATCACCTTCATTGGTGTTTTTGGTTTTGGCTTTTTGTCCTATGGGAAAAAAGTCCCTACTATTATTGATGGGGTAATTGTTTTCCTGGATAGTTGAAGCTGCAGAAGTGTGGCTTCAGGCTTTGAGAACCTAAGTGATAGTTTTCTTTGTGTTGAGCAGGTATTTTCAATGAACAAAAAAGTACACAGAGGAGAGGAACAGCACACATTTTCCTTGGTGTGAACTTTGTCAATCTGGTGTCATTTTCAGATTTAGTGTGTGGGTTCAGCAACTCTACACACTCTGCTCAGACAATTAGCAGAAGTTTTACATTTTAATGGAGTCCAGATTATGAACTTTTTCTTTCACAGATTACACCTTTGGTGTTATATCTGAAAAGCCATTGTCATTGATATGGTTTGGATGTTCTGTCCCATCCCATCTCATGTTGAAATGTGACCTCCCCTGTTGGAGATGTGGCCTATGAGAGGTGTTCGGGTCATGGAGGCAGATCCTTCATGAATGGCTTGGTTCTGTCCTTGTGGTAATAAGTGAATTCCCACTTTATGTGTTCATCTATGAACAAGGACACTTTTATTTATTCCTTCTTAATCCATATGCTTTTTATTTTCTTGTCTTATTGCATTAGCTTGGACTTCCAGGAATAATGCTGAAAAGCAATGGCGAAAGGAGACATCCTTGCCTCATTTCTTTTCTTAGCAGAAAAGCAGGAAAACTTCAAGTTTCTCATCATTAAGTATGATGATAGCTGTAGGCATTTTACATATGTTGTTGAGGATTTTCACATCTGCACTTATAAAGATATTGGTCTGTAGTTTTCTTTTTTTGTAATGTCTTTGTCTAGTGTTGGTATATAGAGGATAGTTCATAGAATGAGTTAGAAAATATTCCCTCTGCTTCTATCTTCTGATAGAGAATTGGTATGATTTCTTCCTTAAATGTCTGGTAAAATTCACCAGTGAACCTAGAGCTTTCTGTTTCGGTAGATTATTAGTTATTGATTCAATTTATTTAATAATATATACCTATGCAGATAGTTTGTTTCTTCTTGTATGAGTTTTGGCTGTGTCTTTCAAAGAAGGCCCATTCCATATCAAATTCTTGGGCATAGTATTGTTAATAATATTTCTTTATTACCCCTTTCATGTCCATGAGATCTGTAGTGATTTCTCATCTTCTATTTCTGACAATAATTTGTGTTTCTCTATTTTTTCCTTGGTTAGCCTGGCTAGAGGCTCATTGATTTTATGGCTCGTTTCAAAGATCCAGCTTTTGGTTTTGTTGGTTTTCTGTTTTGATTTTGTATTTAAAATTTCATTGATTTCTGCTTTAATTTTTATTAGTTTTTTTCTTTGGCTTACTTTGGACTTCTTTTTCTAGTTTTCTACGGTGGAGACTTTTATTAATTTTAATTTTTCTTTTATTCTAATACACGAATTCAATGTATATACAAATACATGCATTCAATTGTATAAATTTCCCCATTATCACTGCTTTTGGTGCACCTCACAAATTTTGTTAAATTTTCATTTTCATTTAGTTCAAAATATTTTAACATTTCTCTGGAAGTTTTTTATTTGACCCAAGTGTTATTTAGAAGTGTGTTGTTTAATCACTGGGTATTTGAGGATTTTCTGTCTTTCTGTTATTGAATACTAGTTTAATTTGACTGTGGTCTGAGAGCAGACACTTCATCATTTATATTCTTTTAAACTTGTTAAGGTATGTTTTATGACCCAGAATGTAGTCTTGGTGAATATTCCATGTGAGCTTGAGAAGCACGTGTATTCTGTTGTTGTTAGATAAAGCAGTCTATAGATGTCAGTTATATCCAGTTGACTGGTGGTGTTTAGTGGTATTATTGAGTTCAACCACATCCTTATTGATTTTCTTCTAGTTGGACCTACCCATTTCTGATAGAGGAGTGTTGAAGTCTCCAGCTATAATAGTGAATTCACTTATTTCTCCTTGCTATTCTACTAGTTTTTACCTTATCTGTTTTGATGCTTAGTTGTTAGGCACAAACATATTAAGAATTATTATGTCCTCTTAGAGAATTAACCTCTTTATCATTATGTAATGCTTTAAAAAATCTCTGATAACTTTCCTTCCTCTAAATTCTGCTCTGTCTGAAATTAATATAGCAACTCATGGTATATCTTTCTCTATTTACTTTTAGTCTATATGTGTCTTTATACTGAAAGTGGGTTTCTTGTAAACAACATATAGTGGGGTCTTGTTTTTTGATCCATTCTGACAATCTCTGTCATTTGATAGGTGTGTTTAGACCACTGAAATTTAAAGTGATTATTGATATACTTGGATTAATATATACCATATTTGTTACTGTTTCCTATTTGTTGCTTTTGTTCTTTGTTCTTATTTTTGTCTTGCATTTTTTTTTCTGCCTTTTGTAGTTTTAATTGAGCATTATGAGTCTTTTTCTCTCCTTTATGAGCATACCACTTACACTTCTTTCCTCACTTTTTTAATTGATTGTCCTGGAATTTGCAATAAACATTTGCAACTATTTCAAGTCCACTTTCAAATAACACTCTACTGCTTCATGGGTAGCGAAAGTACCCTGTAATATCAAAACATTCCTAATTCCTCCCTTCTGTTCTCTGTATCATTGCTCTCATTTATTTCACTTATACGTAAACATGCATACAGAATCATAAGCATATATAATTAAATATATTGTTGCTATTATTTTGAACATACTCATCTGTTAGATCAGTTAAGAATAAGAAAAATGTCTTTATTTTACCTTCATGTATTCTCTCATGCTCTTCCTTTCTTTATGTAGATTTTAATTTCTTAAGTATGTCATTTTTCTTTTCTTTTCTTTTCTTTTTTTTGTTTGAGACAGAGTCTTGCTCTATCGCCTGGGCTGGAATGCAGTGGCACGATCTTGGCTCACTGCAACCTGTGCCTCCTGGGTTCAAGCAATTCTCCTGCCTCAGCCTCCTGAGTAGCTGGGACTACAGGTGTGGACCACCATACCTGGCTAACTTTTTTCGTATTTTAGTGGAGATGGGGTTTCACCATGTTGGCCAAGCTGGTCTCAAACTCCTGACCTCAAGCAATCTGCCTGCCTTGGCCTCCCAAAGTGCTGGGATTACAGGCGTGAGCCACCACACATGGCCCTATATCATTTTTCTTTTCTTTAAAGAAGTTCTTTTAACATTTCTTGCCAGGCAGGTCTGCTGGCAACAATTTCCCCCGATTTTTGTTGATCTCAGAAAGTCTCTATTTCTCCTTTACTTCTGAAGGATAACTTTGTCGAGTATAGGACTCTAGGTTGGTGCTTTATTCCCCTCTTTCAACACCTTAAATATTTTATTCCATTTTCTTCTTGCATGCAAAGTTTCTGAAAAGAAAGTAAAAATGATTTTGATCTTCACTCTACTACAGGTAAGGCATTTTTAAAATCTGGCTTCTTTCAAGATTTGTTTCTCTATTTTTGATTTTCTGAAGTTTGAATATAAAAGCCTTTTGTTTGGGGGCATTTATCCTGCTTGGTATTTTCTGAGATTCCTGGATCTGTGGTTTGGTGTTGTTCATTAATCTAGGAAAAATTTTCAGTTAATGTTGCTTCAAATATTGCTTCTGTTCATTACTCTCTTTCTTTTCCTTCTGGTATTCCCATTATGCATATGTCACATCTTTTGTAGCTGTCCTACGTTTCTCAGATATTCAGTTCTGTTTTTTCAGTCTTTCCCTTTGTTTTTCAGTCTTGAAAGTTTCTATTGTCATATCCTGAAGCTCAGAGATTCTCTCCCCAGCCATGTGCAGTCTATTAAATGTACCCATCAAAGGCATTCTTCATCTCTATTACAGTGTTTTTGATCTGTAGAGTTTCTTTTTGCTTCTGTGTTAGAATTTCCTTCTCTGCTTACATTATCCATTTGTTCTTGCATGCTGTCTACTTTTTATCATTAAAGTCTTTGGCATATTAATCATAGTTTAAAAAAATTCCCATCCTGGGCAACACAGCAAGACTCATCTACACAAAAAATAAAATTAGCCAGGCATAGTGGTGTACATCTGTAGTCCTAGCTACTCAAGAGGCTGAGACAAGAGGATTACTTGAGCTGAGGAGCTCAAGGCTGCAGTGAGCTATAATCATGCCACTGCACTTCAACCTGGGCAACAGAGCAAAACTCTGTCTCTAAAAAATAAAATAAAATATTCCTGGTCTGATAATCCCACATTCCTGCCATATATGACTGGTTCTGATGCTTAATCAGTCTATTCAAATAATGTTTTTTCCTTTTGACATACCTTGTAATTTTTCCTTGACAGATGGACATGATATACTGAATAAAAGGAACTACAGTAAATAACCTTTAGTAATGCTGTGATAAAGTATGGGGCCGGGGACTTGTTCTACAGTCCTATAATTAGGTCTCAGTTTTTTGGTGAGTCTGTAGCCCTGGACTGTGAACTTAGCCAGTGCTTCTCGATACTTCTTCTCCCTTTGGGTGGGACAGTATGGCTAGAGAGGGCTAGAGTTGGATTTTCTCTTGCTCTAGGAATGTTAGGCCCTGGTAAAATAGTTTCCTCTGAGGGTCGGCCCTGTTAAGAAGAACAGAATGCTTTAGCATATTTCAAAATGTTTTTTTTTTTTTCTCCTCCCACTGCCAGAAGACTGAGGGGAATTTTTTCAGATATTCACTGTGAGGACCTGGCAAAGCTCCTGGAGGTAAAACTTACAGAAGTATGGGGTCCCATGACTGGATCTCTCTCGGATTTTTAACTCTCATATTGTCCACACTGAATCTCCAGCTGTTGTCACTGTTCAGTGTTTCTAGCCCCGGTACAGGCTTCCACAGACGTTTTTGCTTGTGGGTTTCTGTTTGGGTAAGTTGTGATTCTCTGATTGTCTCTCCAATCTTTGGTGCAATGGTTTGTCCTGTAACCTCACTTCTCTGACAGACCTAAGAGTGATCGTTTATTTTTCAGTTGTTCAGCTTTTTACTGGTTGCTAGGATAGAGCAGCAACTTCTAAGTGCCTCACATGCCGGTCCAGAAATCAGAAGTGCTCAGACAACTGGCATTCACTTAGTTGAGGAAGTGGTGGCCTCTGTCAGCTATAGAAGGCTATCTTGAAAAGTTCAGTCATATTTGAAGGAGGGAGGGTAGGGAACTCACATTTATGCAGCATTTGTTCTGTACAAGGTACCCTGCACTCCCTACCTCTGACAACAGTACTTCTTTTTTTTTTTTGAGATGGAGTCTCATTGTCTCCCAGGCTGGAGTGCAGTGGCGTGATCTCGGCTCACTGCAAGCTCCGCCTCCTGGGTTCACGTCATTCTCCTGCCTTAGCCTCCTGAGTAGCTGGGACTACAGACGCCCTCCACCACGCCCAGCTAATTTTTTGTTTTTGTTTTGTATTTTTAGTGGAGACAGGGTTTCACCATGTTAGTCAGGATGGTCTCGATCTCCTGGCCTCATGATCCACCTGCCTTGGCCTCCCAAAGTGCTGGGATTACAGGCGTGAGCCACTGCTCCCAGTCAACAGTACTTCTAAGTGGGATTGTCACCACCATTTTCTCGAAGGGAAAATTGAGGCTCAAAAGGGGCTCAGTAAGATAAAAACATCACACATTAAGTAGAAGAACTGGAATTCATGTTCTTGGCTTTAAACTAATGGGCATTTGTTAAGCGTATGCCATATGCCAGGCTCCATGGCACGCACTGAGGATGCAGAGAGCAGAACAGAGTACCTGAAATGCAAGGTAACATTACAACACAGAGTATCATGGGCCCCCGAGAAGGTGAACCAATCCTGTGACAAGAGAAGTGTTTCCCAGAGGGGAAGCTTGGTCTTGATGTTGCATGAGTAGAGGTCACATGGGACAGAAGCAATAGGGTTGGGGAAGCTTCCATGTAGAGAAAAGGGACTGTGCAAACATGATCCATTCGAGGGAACTGAGAATGGCTTTGTGTGGCTGGAGCAGTCAGTGTGTTTTGATAACTGGCAATGGATGAATTTGGAGAAAAATGTAGGGGTCATATTCAGATTTGAAAGTTTCTATGAATCTTCTAAGAGATTCCAGTTTAATTCTGAAATCAATGAAGAGCCAAGGAAAGTTTTAAGCCATGGAATGCCATGATTGTGTGTGCTTTCAGGAAGATAATTTGATGGGTGAGCAGACGGAGGGAAGGAGACTAGTTAGGAGGCTGGCCCTATGGTCCCAGGGAGGAAGGCTGAGGGTGTGAACCAAAGCACAGGCAGTGGAGTGGGAGCAGCAGCTCCTGCAGAGGAGAACTGAGTAGCTTCTGATCAAACTGATGTAGGAAGAGAGAGAAAGGAAGGAGGCTAGGAAGACGCCCTTGTGTCTGGCTTGGGCAGCTGGAGAATGGTGGTATCATTCACAGAAATAGGAAGAACAGAAGGGAGAACAGATTTTGTGGGGGAAGATAGTGAGCATGGTTTTGGACATGTTGAGTTCAAGACGCACATGGGAAATCCAACTGGTGTTACTTAGTAGTCAGACATATGCAACAGGAGCTCACCAGGAAGCTCTAAGTGAAGTCAAAACCATGGCTGTGACTGAGCCTCTCACAGGAGAACATGTGCAGTTAGGAGAGAAGAGGCCATGGTCAGTATGCTGGCGAGTGTCCACAGTTAAATAATGGACTGATGGAGAGGAGTTTAGCAAGGAAACCAAGAATGAATGAAGCGAGAACTAAGAGGGAGGGATCACATGGAGGCAGGTGCTGCAGCCTGTGGTTAGGAGCAGAAGCTTTGTGGCTGAGACTGGCTTGGTGCTCACCAAGCCCATCTCTCCCTTCCTGGGCACATAAATAAGCTCCATTTCTCAGCCTCTTTGCATCTAGGTAGAGCCAGTGACTAGGGTCTACTGAATGCTACTGAATGTGAGATGAGGTAATGTGCAATTAAATGCAGGTGCATCTTCCTCAAGTTCTTCTCCTTCCCATCCATTATCCCTTTGGAGGTCACATGTAAAAAGAACTCTGGAAGGAAAGTTCTCAGATTTTGAGTTTTATTAATTATACCAGCACAAACTAGTCTATCTTTCCTGCTCTTGGCTCTGGAGTCACACAGCTGGATTTGAATCCTAGCTCTACCTTTTGAATCCTGGCTTTACCTCTTGTCAACCGTGTGGCCTTGGGTTAACTTCTTAATTTCTCTGTGCCTCAGATTCCTCATCAGTAAAATTGGGATAATAATAATATAGTTGTCTGAGGATAAAATGAGGTAATAAATATGAAGCACACAGACCAATATTTAAATCTCCAGAAATGTTGAAAGTTAACGGAAAGAATGTCAGAAATGGGGGAATGGTTCACGACAGGAGTCAAATGCACCCTGCTGCCTATTTTTATACGGCCTTTCAGCAAGAATGAATTTTACATTTTTAAATGGTCAAAATAAATGACACGAAAATTATATGGAATTTGAATTTCAGTATCCACAAATAAAGTTTTACTGCAACCAAGCCACATTCATTTACATATTGTTATGGCTGCTTTTGCTCAACGATGGCAGAGTTTGAGTAGATGCAACAGATACCTTAAGGGGCCACAAAGCCTAAAATATTTACATTATCTGTTCCTTTACAGAAGAAGTGTGGTGATCCATAGTATACAGTGTCAAATGAAGCAAAGGTCAAGAAAGATAACTAAAAAGGGTTAACTGGAATTGGCAAAAGATTACTAGTGAGCTTGTTAACGGCTTTATTGGAGTGGGGAAAGTGGAGAATAGATTCTGGTGCCAGGCAAATCAATGTTTGATTCCTGACTCTACAACTTGCTAGCTCTATGGTCTTGGGAAGTCAGCTAACTTTTGTGAGCTTCAATTTCCTTGGCAGTAAATTAGGGATTAACAGAGTTTACTTCCTGAGTTATTGTAAGGATCAGCAGTAATGCATGTAAACCATAAAACACATTCCCGGTTTAGGGTAAGTGCTAAATAAATGCAAGCTTTTGTTTCATTTAATCTGTTGCAAACAAAATTGTCATTCCTTTATAGGAATTGCATTTTCACTTTTTAATTTTTTAAAAGAATTTTTTTTTCTGAGCTTTCCAGCAAAAACTAGAAAGCCTGCTAGACAAATTCTAAAAGAGCTGTAACACTATGTTTTCACTTTTAATATTTTAGTTTTCTCTTCCATCTTCTGCTGGTTTATGTTACATTTTAAGTCACTGCTCAAATCTCACCTCTTTAATGAGGGCATACCATTTAATACAGACCATCCTGATTAATGTGGTAATCTGTTCCTCCCCCAGCATTCCTAACCCCCTTACCCTGTTCTACTTTCTTTTCTCATAGAGTTTATCACTTCTGACATTCTAGAAAACTGACTAATTTACTATGTTTATTGTTTACTCTCTGTCTTCCCCACTCTGATGTTAACTCCTTGCCACAAGAGCCCTTGCTTGTTTTACGTAATTATATTCTAAGTGCCTAAACAGAAACTGTTACACAGTCGGTGTCCAATTAATACTTGTTGAATGACTAAATGAAAAAAGAATAGATGAGGATTTAAAAAAAATCCAGCTCAGGACTGGATATGTTCCTTCCACCTTGGGACTGGGACTCGTCTTATTCATCTCTGTAAAATTCTCAACTATTATCTGTTAAAATATAACCTTGGCTCCATCCCCTCCATTCTCTCGTTCTGGAATTCCTTTTAGAATATGTTGAACCAATCATTTTATCCTCAATGTCTCCTAAGTTCTTTCTCATATTTGACAACTATTTAGCTCTGTGTTTTATTCTATGGCAATTTCCTCTACTCTATCATTAAGTCCCTTTTTAGCGGCATCTAGTCTACTATTCAACTGTTAATTGAATTTCTATTTCAATGACAATATTTTTGTATGTGCCTATAATGCCTGTTTCTTCCCTTTTTCTTTCTTCTTTTCCATTTGTTCATGTATTTGTTTCATGGCTTCTAATCTTCCCTTTCAATATTTTGGATATCCTTATACTATGATTTCTTCTAGATTTTTCTGTTCTTTCTAGTTCTTGGGGGTGTGGAGTCTTCCATTTCTTTAACTAGCTGACTTCCTTGTTGTGGATCATTTCTTTGTGCAGTCTGTAATTTTAGATTGTAAGTGGTTGTTTTGCATTAGCCTCTGCTGGGGTCTTACGGGTCCGCAACTGAAAAGGCTCCCAGTACATATCACTGAATGGCCTGTCTTTGGAGGCTAGGATGCAAGGCAGTACATTGTGGCAGAGGCAGTACAACCTCTTTCTTTTGTAAATTGCCCAGTCTTGGGTATGCTAGAGAATGTGCCCTAAATTCACATCCCTACTGTGAAACTATTTATATAACCTTGGGTAAATTACTCTTCTAGTCCCTATTTTTTCATCTGTGATATAGAGATAATAATTCCTACTTTCTAGAGATGTTGTGAAGAATTGGTGAGTTAATATAAGAAACTCGGCACAACATTTTGCATGTAGTAAGTGCTTAATAGATGTTAAAAATTACTATAAACATGTGTAGCTATTATAGCACTTGCCAACATCATCTCCTTGCTTTGTGCTATAAGGAAAGAACTTTATACTCAAGAAAATAGCTTCTGAATATGTATATGAAATATACAGCCAGCCATTACATGGGGACATTGGCCAGATCTGTTTGCTTTACTTGTGATGAATATTAGTTAAAGATGGGAACAAAGCCTCCCCCAAGAACATGTTCACTTGGCTTTTAGCCATTGCTGAGGAGCACTGATGAGAGGCAGAAGAAAGTTTTGTACATTTTTCTTTTTTAAAAATAAAACCTAATTAGGGGGTTGGCTCATTTGCCAACTATTTTGGTTCATTAAAATATAGCAGCAGAGAGAGTTCTTCTGCTGAGAGGAAAATGACCCAGAAAAATGTCTTCAGTTTTATTCAAAGAGAAAATGTATTTAACTTATTGGCTATGCTTTCCTTGGTCATCATTCCCTTCCACAGGTTAGTGATATAATTTGGCTCTGTGTCCCCACCTAAATCTCACCTTGTAGCTCCCGTAATTCCCACAAGTTGTGGGAAGGAGTCAGTGGGAGATGACTGAATCATGGGGGTGGGTCTTTTCCATGCTGTTCTGATACTGAATGGGTCTCACAAGATCCGATGGTTTCAAAATCAGGAGTTTCCCTGCACAAGTTCTCCCGTTGCCTGCTGCCATCCATGTAAGATGTGACTTGCTCCTCCTTGCCTTCTGCCATGATTGTGAGGTCTCCCCAGTCATGTGGAACTGTGAGTTCTCCATTAAACCTCTTTCTTTTGTAAACTGCCCAGTCTCTGGTATGTCTTTATCAGCAGCTTGAAAATGGACTAATACAGTTAGCAATAAAATAGCAGAGCCCTGAACCTGTAGCTGATGCTCAGTAAATATTATTAGTTTATTAGTGGGAAGGGATAGAGACACAGGCAAATTCTTGGGCAAGAGAACCTCATTTCTATCCCATGTTAACTTTCGATGATAAACCTTTCTTTAATTCACTGTGTTTTGGATCTTTGGATAAGGGAGTGTCAAAAAGCCAAACTTAGTGAATGAAAGCTGTAGACTACTGTAATTTATCATGTAATATGTTATCAGTTATCTGTATATATTTCACAAAATGGGTTTTTATAATTCAAATTTTCATAAAACATTTACAAAGGTTCAACTTAAAAACATTTAAATAAAGAACTATTTTTAGATTTTAATTACCTGATCTTCATAATCAGATCCTGTATCAATGATCTCTCCTGTGTCCAATATCATCGAAGGATCAAGGTCACTTGAACCTAAGATTACGAAAGAAAAGATAAGTGGATGGAGGTTGTCATGTATGTTTCTAAAGCAAACCGTCTCTCATTAGGTTTCCATATTTTCCTACGTTACATTAAATTCACAAACATTTCTGGACTCTTCTCATCTGCCAGGTACAATGTTTTGCTGGAGATTGAAAATGCAGAGACTCTGGAACTGTCTGCATCCTTAAGAAGAAAATACTGTGAGGAAGAATAATTTCTCAACAAGAGGTTATTACTAAAGGTTCAGCAACCCAAGAGAGTGAGCTACTAATTCTGACTAGTAGTAGAGATGATGGTGGAGTTAAGATTCTTCATCAGGTACTAATCTATGACCTTGAATTTTGACGGTAAATGCAGGTTGTCCAGGAGGGGGAGCAGTTTCAGGATTTGCAATAACAATGGAAGAAGAAGGAACACCATGAGCAAAGCACAGAGTGGGAGGAGAGTAAGGGGCTTCCAGAAATAGGAAGGGCTAAGTTTGCTTACTCCATGAAAACTTGAGTTTTTCCTCAAGCCTTCAGGTCATCTTAGTTGCTGAAGGTAAGAAGAATCAGGTTAACTTAATGTATGACTAGAGAGATTATTTCCCTTAGGTACTACAGGTTTCATTAAATCACTTACCCATTAATCCCCGAGGCTCAGACTTAAACTGGTAATTTTTACAGTGGGACTTCTGAAGCATAACTGATTCATCATTCTCATTTAATAACTCTTTCCTGCTGGGAAATATATATCATCTAACTATCCAGAAAGACTGAATTCAGTGCTGCCCATAAAATATTATATATCCTGTGAAAAAACATTGTTTTACTGTAAACTTGGCCTTGGCAAATAATTCTTAGTCAGAATATGCAATGAGTAATGCACAACGAATATACATTTTTAAAAAATGTTAAGCATCTCATACACTTCTCAGATATAGACCTGTCCCCGATGTTGCTTTCATATTTTCTTTCAAAATGAGTCGGGGTATGTCCTTACACAGTCGTTTCTCATCTCTTCTCTTTTTTCTCCCTTCTTTTCTCTCATCATTGTCCCTGCTGTCTACCAACTTGACAAAGTAATAGCCATTACCAAATTGATTAAATTCTAAGCAGTAATGCCAGTGTTTACTGTGTTTATGTCTTTACATTTTTTTAAAGGATGATGAAGTTTTTCAAAATGGACATATTAAACCATCAAACCACTTTGGAAAAGTAATCATAGAGTTGCCACTAAGAGTTGCATAAGTGTGTTCAGAACAATGCTGGGTTATGCTAGTCACACTGTCAGCACAGCCCTTGCCAGACCACTGTTCATAAGGTGGTTGCTGGAATGGAGTTGGCAAGAATATCCACCATGCTGTTAACAGAGATCAGAAGGGAGAGGTGGGAAGCTTTAATTTACATACATATTTTGAAATTAGTGGGATTATATATAATTTTTCTACCTTTGAACTTTTGGCATTTTTTTCAAATAAAGAATTTTGCAAGATGTATCTTGGGGCCAAAATACTTGGCTGTCTTAAAGCCCAGTTTGAAGGTCAGTTTGCACTTATGTTGTGAGGCAGTAAGTACCAGAAAAAAAAAAAAAAAATATATATATATATATATATTATATATATATATATTTTACATCATAAGATAACAGACATTTTAGAACTACCAGGTCGGTGCAAAAGAAATTGTGGTTTTGGCCATTACTTTCAACGTCTATTTCACAGAATCCCACTTCTCATTTTAGAAAAGAGGAAAATGAGATGCAGAGAAGTTACAAAACTTGGCCTACGTCATGTAGAAAGTGCCTGAGACCAAAGGCAGAGCCAGTAGCTCCTACTCTCTTTCTAACACACCATGCTAACTCCAAATTCTAAGCAGGGGCAATCAAAATGGGTTTATGGGTTTATACAGATCCCCCCTTTTGCTATAATGCTCTACAGGAAATGACCTGGAGGAGCATACTGTCAAGTCTGTGTGCTGAGAAGATAAGGAACAGTGAATGGTTCATGATGACGCAGGTCACAGGGTGGCTGTGGAAATGGAAGAATCAGAAGTGGAATTAAGGAGTCTCATTCAAGCTGGTAGCAATCAATGCTGCCTTCTAGGTGGCTGCTATTGACAGCATCATTAAAGATAACACAAATTTTAGCTGGTTTTCATTACTTCCAAACTGTGATTATTATCTGCCACTGACTAGTGGAAGTGGTGATAGCTATTGGATTCAAATGATACCTTCGCTTCACCTGTATTTACAGTGATTCATGTGGAGTGAGTACTGTGATTTGAATGTGAAATCTTATTAAACATAGAGCTGATTTTAGTACCTGCATCCTACTTATTTTATTTAATTAGAAACCATTCTTTCCATTGTTTTCAAAAAGGACAACGTGAAGGGCTCTTAAACAACTCAGTTAACAGATATTACACGTGAATACTTGAAAACAGAGCAAGATAATTAGACAACTACCTTCAGCAATGGTAGAATGAAAAGACCTTAGTTTAAAAGAAAGCTTCATGCTTATAAGTAAGAAGAGATTGGATTTCCTAATCAATTTTTTTTTTTCTTTTTTCGACGGAGTCTCACTCTGTCACAATAAAATGCTTTTAACAGGAATTATATTGTATCATTAGGGATGAAATTTCTTGAAACATTGTTACTCCTGGCAACAGTATTAATATATCATAGGCGGCAACAGACAAAGGATATCATTATCAGCTTGGATAATGATTGAATGGCTTTCATTTTCTTTTAGCCTTGGTTTCTGGGTTTGCTGGAAATAGTATCTTTAGTAACAGTCTAAGGTTTGACACACAAAATAGAGGGAAAATACAGACAAATGTACACATTACTGCCTTCTTTCGCTGAATAATTTAACACACAAAACAACTGCAATGATCTCGTTACTCAAAAAAGACAGCAAAATTAGGATGTTATGAAAAAGTGATCATGTAGCTTTCATTTCCCCCTAGTTTGAATTTTTCAATTTCTTTTCAGATTTAAAAATATTCCTTCTATAGATGACAGAGAAAGGTAGGAGCTGAAATACAGAACCCCAGAGGAAGCACCCAGGGCTACTGGTTTTAGAATGGCCTTTGGAAATATTATTTTCAAGTTGGCTCCTTAAATTTCAGTGGGAAGATGATACAAATTGGCTTTAGAGGTATCAGAGGCTAACCATATGACTTTCTGGGACAACGTTTCATATGTTTTTCCTCCTAGTGGATCTTTAACTCCAAGTTGTAGGAAAATCCTCCTCCCACTTTGAGTACCCCATAAAGACACTCTTACAATTGCAGAGCTTCTTAAGCAGTGAAGGGTGTCTGTGAATAAAACTCCTCCAACCCTTAAACTGCACCCTCTGAGGAAAGCAGTTTCTCCCTTGTCCTGTCTCTCACAGGGTAGCTTACAGTTTAATTTTCATTAACAGTTTCATTACAGTTTAATTTTACGAAAATTAAACTGTAAGGGTTGTGTTTCATCTCTGAACCTAAGAACAAAACTTAGAAGGTACATGTGTTCGGTGCATATGTACCAAATGAGTAAAAATGAAAGGACACATCCACTTTACCTTTACAGTTCTTGCTCTCATTGATCCATGCTACAAACATTAAAAGACTCCTATAAGTGCCTGACCTGCATTAAGCACTAAGAGTCCAGCTCGAATTCCACAGGCATGGAAGGGTTCATTACAATGTGTAGGAAGAGCACTGTATTTACTTGGAAAAATATCCTGATGGTATTTGGGACTAGAACTCTTTGAGGGATCTGGGTGTTCGTGGGCTGTCCTGGGTGAGAAGGGGAAGCGGGGAGTTTTTCAGTTACTCCAGGATAGGGTTGGGGCAGGGAGGAAGGCAGGGAGGGAGAAGACCGCAGAAGTAGACCCAGGAAAAGGGGGAAAAGTTGTATTGTGTAAGATGTGGTTTCTTCCCACGAGCCCTCAAATCCACTGCAAAGACAGGAACTCATAAACAGCCTTTTCAATGTGAAAGCCACATACTTTGCACACAGAAACCATTTATTCTTCAGAACAATCCTCTGGGGTAGCTGCTATTATTATTCCATCTTTATAGATAAGGAGATGGAGGCCCAGAGCAGTTGAGTGACACAGCCAGATGGCTTTGCTAGTAAGTGTTAGTGGAGGGCTCCATCGAGGGGGAGACACTGCAGATAGGCCTTGAGGAAGCCGACGATCAGAGCAATGGTAGTCTCTAAGAAAAGTCCTGGTACACCTGTGGGTCACAGCGTCCTATTCAAGGGCCTAATCTAGTCTGGGGTGGGGTCTGAGGAAGTCTCCTTGAGAAAAACACCACGTTTACCCTGAGGCACAAAATAGAATCTGGCCAGGTGCAGGATGGGGCTCTATGGGGTTGGGAGAGTGAAGGGATGCAAATGAAGAGAGGTGTTTTCTAAGCAGAGAGAAGAGCAGGTGGAAATTGCCTAAGGCAGGAAGGAACTTGAGGTATTCAAGGAACTGGGGGAAGCTGGTGCCAGTGACGTGGGGGAGGTGATGTTGTTGCAGTAACAGGACCACTGCAGGAAAGAAAAGGATTTGGGGCTTTCTTCTGTGCTAAGGGTACTGGTGACCAGCCTGCAGGAGTCATTGAAGGTTTTGTTTTGTTTTTCAGAAAGGCAGAATGATTAGAGCTGCATTCTGTGAAGATCCCCATGGCAGCAGGAGATTCATGACAGACAGGAGAGGCCAGGGATGAGGAATGACAAAGCATTTGGTGACTGCGGTGGGAATAGAGACAAAGGTTTGGATTCCCAAGGTGTCCCTGCGGAATGATGATCAGTGTGGAGTGTGAGGGCAAGAACACTTCTGCCTGGCTCCCTGGAGAAAGGTCGAGGTGAGAGAAAGAGAATTGGATGCCATTGATGGGAGGCGATATGGGAGCTGTGGAGCAGCTGAGATTCTGCAGAAAGAGACTTGAGAGAGAAAAAAACAGTGGAGGGACCAAACCTGGAGGCTGACAATTCACAGAGCAGAGGCCACGGATATGACTTATTTATTGAGTGAGTCATCAACATATATAAGCCAGGAGATTTCACCATTGTTCCTGGTCTGGTTTGATCCGGTCTGATATGGTCTGGTCTAGTTTGGTCTGGTCTGGTCTGATTTGATCTGGTTTGATCCGGTCTGGTCTGGTTTGATCCAGTCTGGTCCGGTCTGGTCTGGTTTGATCTGGTTTGATCCAGTCTGGTCTGGTTTGATCTGGTCTGGTCTGGTTTGATTCGGTTTGGTCCGGTTTGATCTGGTCTGGTCTGGTTTGATCCGGTCTGGTCTAGTCTGGTCTGGTTTGATCTGGTCTGGTCTGGTTTGATCCGGTCTGGTCTGGTTTGATCCGGTCTGGTCTGGTCTGGTTTGATCTGGTCTGGTCCGGTCTGGTCTGGTCTGGTTTGATCTGGTCTGGTCTGGTCTAATTTGGTCTGGTCTGGTCTGATCTGGTTTGATCCG
Organism: Piliocolobus tephrosceles; assembly: GCF_002776525.5. Classification (NCBI taxonomy): domain Eukaryota; kingdom Metazoa; phylum Chordata; class Mammalia; order Primates; family Cercopithecidae; genus Piliocolobus; species Piliocolobus tephrosceles. Next base: position 144,686,752 of record NC_045434.1, read on the forward strand.
GTCTGGTTCAGTTTTGATCTGGTCTGGTCCGGTCTGGTCTGGTTTGATCTGGTTTGATCCGGTCTGGTCTTGTTTGATCCAGTCCGGTCCGGTCTGGTTTGATCTGGTTTGGTCCAGTCTGGTCTGGTTTGATCCGGTCTGGTCTGGTGTGATCTGGTTTGATCTGGTCTGGTCTGGTTTGATCTGGTTTGATCCGGTCTCGTCTGGTTTGATCCGGTCTCGTCTGGTCTGGTTTGATCTGGTCGGGTCTGGTTTGATCCGGTCTGGTCTGGTCTGGTTTGATCCAGTCTGGTCCGGTCTGGTCTGGTTTGATCCAGTTGGGTCTGGTTTGATCCGGTCTGGTCCGGTCTGATCTGGTTTGATCCGGTCTGGTCCAGTTTGATCTGGTTTGATTCGGTCTGGTCTTTTTTGATCCGGTCTGGTCCGGTCTGGTCTTGTGTGATCTCGTTTGATCCGGTCTGGTCTGGTTTGATCCGGTCTGGTCCGGTCTGGTCCAGACCGGATCAAACCAGACCAGACCTACAGAGACAGTACCCTGGAGCTACACAGTATCTGCCTCCTGTAGGGGAGGCACCCTTTACTTCTAGTTTACTGCACTTTATTCACCAAGGGCTGTTTTAGAGGAAACAGTTTTATTCTAAGGCTGAAGCAGAAACCAGCTTTCAGGAGGTCTCAGGAGTGGAAGAGTTAGCGGGAGTTGAGGCTGTAAGCACAGTCTTCTGTATGAGCTCTGAGGTACACAGAGGAGAAAGTAGACACCTGGAAACTGCCGCTAAGGCTCAGGCACTATGCACTTTACCAAGGGGACCTAAAGAGAACGTGGACACAGCACCTGTCCTCAGGCAGTTTCCTATTGGTACAAAAACCAGCACAGTTGCATCACCGCAGGGCACAAGGCTCTCTAGTGGAGAAACACCACACAGTGCTGGGTGTCCCAAAGAAGGGGCAGCTTAAATGAGCCACTCCATCCCACTGTATTAGCAAGCTGAGGATATCTAGCAGTTAGATATTTGTCGTTAGAGGTAGTCATTTCTTTTTTTTTTTTTTTTCTTTTAGATGGCGTCTCGCTCTGTTGCCCAGGCTGGAGTGCAGTGGCGCGACCTAGGCTCACTGCAAGCTCTGCCTCCCAGGTTCACACCATTCTCCTGCCTCAGCCTCCCGAGTAGCTGGGACTACAGTCGTCTGCCACCACGCCCGCCTAATTTTTTTGTGTGTGTGTTGTTAGCAGAGATGGGATTTCACCGTGGTCTCGATCTCCTGACCTCATGATCTGCCTGCCTAAGCCTCCCAAAGTGCTGGGATTACAGGTTTCTAAAGCATCTTCTAAATAAAATATTAACTTGAAAAGCACAGGAGTCATAGTATTTTTCAGAACAGCAGTAGTCATGTTTTCATAATCTTACATGATTCTTAATATTTCATCTTTCCTGCAATAGGCCAACTTTTTATAAACCTCATCAGAAAGTTAGGCAGATGAGTTTACATCAGTTATCTGTGTTCTGTGGGTCTGCCCAGAAAGATCACCACCTTACTCTTGTAATTCTGTCTCTCTTTGAAGCTACCGTTAGGTGGCTTCAAATAGTGATTTAAAATGTTAAGTGTTTAGCCTATTTTCTTTACGGCCCCAAACTTTTGGTCTTTACCCTTTGAGGTCATTACTCAGAAGAAAGAAGGTCAGGACTGAGACTAAGATTGGAGAGTCATCCACATGGAATTGATGTTGAAGCCACATGTGACAATGAGTTGACTCAGGGTCAGAGTACGGAAAGAATGAGAGGAGGGTCAGGACAGAACCATGAGTATTGCCTACATTAGGAAGTATGATTACTCTACATCAGTGTCCAAAGTCAAAGTTCCACGCAAGAGCACTTAGGAAGAGAAGAGGTAGGGTCACACGGGAGCTGTGGGTTGGAATGGGAGTGGCTACCAGATTGGAGGGGATGCTTTATTCAGGCAACGAGGGAGAAACCTATCGTATGAGTTAGGGGGTCCTGGAGATATTGTAAATTTTAATTGTTGTACAAAGTATGGGTTAGGTTAGATATTTTTCTATTATAGTAACATAGGCCCTATGTTACACTGTGACTACCTGGTAATTTACATGTGCAATGACTGGAAGAAAAGCAGCAACCATAAGGAACAGATTTATAGCCCTTCCTCTCTACCTTGTTTTGTACTTTTATTTTTACACCAGAAAGTATGAGACTTCGTCATCCTTCAAACCTTGCAGCAGTTTGTTGAGCTTCATCCATTAATACAAAGCCCCAGACATTTGGCAGGTGATCACGGCATACTGTTGTCTAAAGGACACAGTGACTTACCTGCTGCAGCCTCTTTGTTTGGAAACAACTTGTTGTCAACTGCCATGCTGATGTCATAGAACACCTCATCCTCATCACGGTCGGCATCAAACTGGGGGAAATCAGGACAGACAAGTTTGGAATGTGAGAATGCACAAATTAGTTAATTCAAAAATATAATGAGCATCCATCACACAACTGTATCTCTAATGAAGCAGAACAACAGGAATTAAAGCATTTGAGTCTTTAATCAGACATTTAGAGGGTTTTAAGCCCAGACCTCCTATCGAACAGAGAATAGTATTCGGGAGTAAATGTACAGTCACTTATGGTTAAAAAATGTGTAATGTTTTCTTAATTTATGGGGCACATTTGGAAAAAATAACTGAAATTTACCTTGTGGCTTTCTGACTTCATTTTTCTAATTTGAAAAACATGAAAATATTTAGTTCTAAATAGTAAGAGGAAAGATGTTCTAACCTTATTGTTTAAAAACAAAACAAAACAAAAAACAAAGAGGCTGGGCGCAGTGGCTCACCCCTGTAATCTTAGCACTTTGGGAGGCCGAGATGGGCAGACTGCTTGAGGCCAGGAGTTCGAGACCAGCCTGGCCAACATGGCAAAACCCCATCTCTACTAAAAATACAAAAAAATTAGCCAGGAATGGTAGCACATGCCTGTAGTCCTAGCTACTAGGGAGGCTGAGGCACGAGAATCACTTGAACCCGGGAGGCAGAGGTTGTAGTGAGCCAAGATGGTGCTGCTATACTCCAGCCTGGGGGATGGACTGAGACTCTGTCTCCAAAAACAACAACAACAACAACGAAACCTCCAAACCAAATTTCAGATACTATACTAGATACAGTATTATAGATGTAGTCTACGGATTCTACAGATTTAGATGTAACAAAAATTATAGATTTAAATATTTATTTTACCATTCTCTAAAATTTACAAAATTTTAAGTATTTTAAAATGACATAGTTATATCTATGAATTCTCTATTTTCTGAGTTTTTCAGTGGTTTGTTAACACATTTTTGTCTCTTCAGTTTTTAAAAATAGCTTTACTATGACAAAAACAAGCAACGCAGAAAAGACTCCCTATTCAGTAAATAGTGCTGGAATAACTGGCTAGCCATATGCAGAAGACTGAAGCTGAATTCCTTCCTTACACCATATACAAAAATGAACTCGAGATAGATTAAAGACTTAGATGTAAAACCCAAAACTATAAAATTCCTGGAAGACAACCTAGGCAACACTATCCTGGACATAGTAATGGGCAAAGATTTCATGACAAAGATACAAAAAGCAATAGCAACAGCAGCAAAAATTGACAAGTGGGATCTAATTAAACTTGAGAACTTCTGCACTGCTAAAGAAACTACCAACAGAGTAAACAGACAACCTACAGAACGGGAGAAAATATTTGCAAACTATGCATCTGACAAAGGTCTACTATCCAGCATCTTAAAAAGAACCTAAACAAATTTACAAGAGTAAAACAAATGCCCCTATTAAAATTGGGCAAAGGACATGAACAGACACATCTCAAAAGAAGACATACATGCAGCCAGCAAGCATATGAAAAAAAAGCTCAATATCACTGATCATTAGAGAAATGCAAATCAAAGCCACAATGAGATACCATCTCATACCAGTCAGAATGACTATTATTAAAAAGTGAAAAAATAACAGATGGTAGTGAGGTTGTGTTGGTGGGAGTGTAAATTAGTTCAACCATTGTGGAAAGCAGTACAGCAATTCCTTGAAGAATAAAAGCAAAACTACTATTTGACCCAGCAATCCCATCACTCGGTATATACCTGGAGGAGTATAAATCATTCTCCCATAAAGACACATGCACGTGAATCTTCATTGCAGCACTATCCACAATAGCAAAGACATAGAATCAACCTAAATGCCCATCAATGACAGACTGGAAAATGGAAATGTGGTACATATACACCATGGAATACTATGCAGCCATAAAAAAGAATGAAGTCATGTCTTTTATGGGAACACGGATGGAACTGGAGGTCACCGTCCTTAGAAAACTAATGCAGGAACAGAAAACCAAATACCACATGTCCTCACTTGTAAGTGGGAGCTAAATGATAAGAACTTATGAACACAAAGAAGGAATCAATAGACACTGGGGTTTACTTGAGTGGGGAGAGTGGGAGGAGGCAGAGAAACAGAAAAGATAACTATTAGATACTGTGCTTAATACCTGGGTGATGAAATAATATGTATAACAAACCTCCTTGACATCTGTTTACCTATGTAACAAACCTTTACATGTGCCCCCAAACCAAAAAGAAAAAGAAAAAAGAAAAAAATAAATAACATGACAAACAAAAATGAAATAGCTTTACTGAGTTCTGAGTGATATACAGTTAACTGCACATATTTAAAGTATGCAGATTATAAGTTTTAAAAATTGACAAGTGGGACCTAATTAAACTAAAGAGCTTTGGCAGAGAAAATATTCACAAACTACACATCCAACAAAGCCCGCCTCGGCCTCCCAAAGTGCTGGAATTACAGGCGTGAGCCACTGCGCCTGGCCCAAAGGTCTAATATCCAGAATTTATAAGAAACTTAAACAATTCAACAAGCAAAAAACAAACAACCCTATTAAAAAGTGGGCAAAAGACATAAACACTTCTCAAAAAAAAGACTTGAAAAAATGCTCCACATCATTAATCATCAGATAAATGCAAATCAAAACCACAATGAGATACCACCTCACACCAGTCAGAAGGCTATTATTAAAAGAGACAAAAAAAGATAGATGCTGCAGAGGCTGCAGAGAAAAGGAAATGTTTTTACTATCAGTGGGAATACAAATTAGTTCAGCCACTGTGGAATGCAGTTTGGGGATTTCTCAAAGAACTTAAAACAGGTTCTTTGACCATTTGACCCAGGAATTCCATTACTGGGTATATATCCAAAGAAAATAAATCATTCTACTAAAAAGACAAATGCACTCATATGTTCATTACAGCACTATTCACAATAGCAAAGACGTGGAATCAGCCTGGGTCCCTAGCAATGGTGTACTGGATAAAGAAAATGTGGTACATATACATCATAGAATAAGACGCAGCCATAAAAAGAATGAAATCATGTCCTTTGCAGCAACATGGAAACATCTAGAAGCCACTATGCTAAGTGAATTAGCACAGGAGCAGAAAACCAAATACCACATGTTCTCACTTTTAAGTGGAAGCTAAACACTGTTTACATAGGGAGATAAAGACGAGAACAACAGACACTGGGGGCTGCTAGAGAGAAGGAGGGGGACAAGGTTTGAAAAACTACCTATTGGGTACTGTGTTCACTACCTGGGTGATGGCATCAATCATACTCTAAACCTCAGCAGCATGCAACATACCCAGGTAACGAATCTGCACAGGTACCCCCAAATCAAAAGTTGAAATTATATTTTAAAAGACAAATTATAAGTTTTGACATGTGTGTACACCCGTGAAACCATCATAAAAATAAAAATTGTTAACATACCATCACCCCCCAAAGACTCCTCTTGTCCCTTTGGAATCCCTTTTCCTTCTCTTCTCCCCAGGTAACCGTTTATGTGCTTTCTGTAACTACAGATTATTTTGCATTTTCTAGATTTTACATAAAATGAATAATACAGTATGTAATATTTTTTGTCTGCGTTCTTTCACTCAGCACTATTACTCTGAGATTCATCAATGTTGTTATATCCTTAGTTAATTCCTTTTCATTATTCATTAGTATTCCATTGTGTGGATACATTGTTAAGCCCAACCTGGATATCCTTCATCTCAGACTTTGTAGTTTTCAACTCTAAATATTTGATCTGAGCCTTTAAAAAAATTTTCCATGTCTCCATTTAAGCTTTTGAACATCTGAAATATACTTACAGTTACTTTTAATGTCTTTCTCTGTTAATTCTAACATTTGTGTCAGTTCTGAGTCAGTTTCGGTTGATTTTTTTTACCTCATTATGGGGTATATTTTCCTGTTTCTTTGCATGCCTGCTAATTTTTTCGGGATGCCAGACATTTACAATTTGACCTTGTTGAATGCTGGATATTTTTGTATTTCTATAAATATTCCTAAACTTTGTTCTGGAATGTAGTTTAGTTACTTGGAAACAGTTTCATCTTTCAGGTCTTGCTTTTAAGATTTGTTAGGTTGGATCAGAGCAGTGTTTAGTTTAGGGCTAATTATTCCCCACTGTTGAGCAAAGCCTCTCCCCAATGTTTTGTGAATTATAAAGTTTTCCAGTCTGTCTGAAGGACACTGGCACTACTCCAAGCCTGGTGTGAGCACCAGGTACTGTTTCCTCTAATCCTTTTGGATGTTTTTTTTTTTTTTTTCTCAGCATCAGGCAATTTCCTCCTGTGCATGCAGAAGAGCTAGGATTTGAACTTGGGATGACTGACACTTTTCTATTCTACCAGGTGGCATATGATCAATATAGTAAGACAAAGGCAGCCGTTCTACTCCAGTAAGTGTTAACACAGCTCTTCTGTCTAAAAGCAAGGGGAGAAAACCAGGCAATCATTACGACAGACACACGGTGGCCACTGAATAACTGATTGGGCCCTCTGCATATTTCCAGAGTTATCTGTGCATCTCTCTCATCTCTGATACTTTTTTCCTGCAACTCTAGCCACCTCGATTTCTTGGACTCTCAGCTCCATCTCCTCAACTCCTGGAGTCCACCAGCCTCCAAAGGGTTTCATTTTTCCTGCACTGTGGCCTGGAAACATCTCCAGGCTCTGAAGCAATCACAGGGCTCACTGCATTTGTTTGCCTTCTACCAGGGACCACTTCATTGCTTGATGTCCAGTGTCTTGAAAACTGTTTTCTTAAATAGGTTTTCTTTCTTTCTTTTTTTTTTTTGAGACGGAGTCTTGCTCTGTCGCCGGGGCTGGAGTGCAGTGGCCGGATCTCAGCTCACTGCAAGCTCCGCCTCCCGGGTTTACGCCATTCTCCTGCCTCAGCCTCCGGAGTAGCTGGGACTACAGGCGCCCGCCACCTCGCCCGGCTAGTTTTTTGTATTTTTTAGTAGAGACGGGGTTTCACCGTGTTAGCCAGGATGGTCTCAATCTCCTGACCTCGTGATCCGCCCGTCTCGGCCTCCCAAAGTGCTGGGATTACAGGCTTGAGCCACCGCGCCCGGCCAATAGGTTTTCTTCTGTTTATTTTTTTGACTGTTTCATGTGGAAAAGAAAAATCTAGTCTTTTCTATTCCAACTTGGTGAGAGGTGGAAGCCTCAACCCTTTAGCTTTTATTCTTATTTATTATTATCTTGAAGATACTTCAGATTATTTAAGTAATTTATTCCTTTATATTTTCCTACTGAACTATTTCATTATTTGGGAAAAGCTAGTGAGGGAAAAGCTAAGTTAGAAAGTTATTTCCCTACCTCCCTTTGTACTGTTAAAGCACGTCTGTATAATGCTTCAAAGTGCTTTCACTATGTCACATCAACCTCTGGGAAAGGTGAGGCAGACTGTTATTTCTACTGTACTTTTTTTCCCCCAGAGGTTGCTAATTTCTTTATTTTTTTCTTAAATAAAATCAATTAATGTCCATTATAAAAGCTTTAAATCCACAGTAGGGTAAAAATAGAATGTTTGGGAACTCTTTGCACTTCCCTCATTTAATTCTACTCCACGGAATTAACGGTGGTTAATATTTTCCTGTTTATCCTTTCAGAACTCCATATGATCGGTGAGAACGGTGTTATATAAAACATCTCAGCCAGGCACAGTGGCTCACGCCCGCAATCCCAGCATTCTGGGAGGCCAAGGTGGAAAGATCGCCTGAGGGCAGGAGTTCGAGACCAGTCTGGGCAACAGCTAGACCCCATCTCTTATGTCTTTCCTTATGCTTTTCCTTGGACATTTCTTTATTGTATTTCTTCCTCTTTTTACAAAACCTTTGACTTATCTGTTTATATGTAATGCCAAATTCAAATGAGAGTGCTAGGCTCTCCTGTATTGTGGGGTACTTGTTTAATTTAAACTTTGCCTGGAGAGTGTCCACGAGGGATTTGCTGACGAGTCTTTTCTTGAGCTATTGGTCCTCATTTTCCCTTTTCCTTTCTTTTTCCTGTTCATCTTCCAGCTCCTTTTCCATGTCCTCTCCTTTTTCTCCTCTCTTTTCACCTGCTTCTCCTCCTCCTTCTCTCTATTTCTGCTTTCCCTTTCGTTCATATTCACTGTCATTTCATTTGATTGCTCTGCATTTTGATCCCAAGGCATAGCTGGTTGTTTCTATATAACAAGGTCTATGGAATAAAATCAAGCCCAACTTTTTAACTATGTGAAGTTATCACCATCTTCCAGCCATTGCTGATTTAGGCCCGTGATTGTCTTGCTTTGGGTCTTCTCTCTTAGAGGCTCTGTTTTATCTTTATTTATTTTTTGAGATGGAGTCTCACTCACTCTGCTGCCCAGGCTGGAGTGCAGTGGTACCATCTCAGCTGACTGCAACCTCTGCCTCCCAGGTTCAAGCAATTCTCCTGCATCAGCCTCCCAAGTGGCTGGGATTACAGGCACGTGCCACCACACCTGGCTAATTTTTGTAATTTTAGTAGAGATGGGGTTTCACCATGCTGGTCAGGCTGGTCTTGAACTCTGGCCTTAAGTGATCCACCTGCCTTGGCCTCGCAAAGTGTGGGGTTACAGGTGTGAGCCACCATGCCCGGCCTGTTTGATTTTTAGAAATAAAAAAATTATCAGCACCAGATGGTTTTACCTCAGCAAAGTCTTGAATTTTCAGGCGCGTCTGAAATATCAGGCACTCTCTTCACCTTGAAAAACTTTCTTCTCACACTTCTGGACAGAAATCCTTTCCTGGATTTCCTTCTAAGTCAATGGCTGCTCCTTCAAAGCTTTCTTTATTGCTCTTCTTTCCCCTACTGCTCTCTGACCCTCCTTATTTCTACTTTATAGGTGAGGAAATATTTACCCAGAGATTTTATGACCTTCTCAAGTCATACAGCTAATAAGCAGAAGAGCGAGGATTTGAACTTGGGATGACTGACACCTTTCTCCTACCACATGCCATACGATCATTACAGTCAGACAAATACAGCCAGTCTGCTCCAGTATGTGTTAACACTGCCCTCCTGTCTAAAAGCAAGGGGGGAGAAAAGCAGGGACTGTTAGGGAAGATACAAGGTAGCCACAAAGGTACAGTGAGTGCCGTCTCAATGCACTGCTTTTCACATCCACATATGCTGGCTGTTTGTCTTTTCCGATATCTGTTAGTTATCATCAGTCTGGGGCAATATCTACTAAGAGGCGGCCAGGCGCGGTGGCTCATGCCTGTAATCCCAGCACTTTGGGAGGCCGAGACAGGCAGATCACAAGGTCAGGAGATGGAGACCATCCTGGCTAACATGGTGAAACCTCATCTCTACTAAAAATACAAAAAATTAGCCAGGCGTGGCGGAGGGCGCCTATAGTCCCAGCTACTTGGAAGGCTGAGGCAGGAGAATGGCGTGAACCCGGGAGGCGGAGTTTGCAGTGAGCCGAGATTGCGCCACTGCACTCCAGCCTGGGCAACAGAGCGAGACGCCATCTCAAAAAAAAAAAAAAAAAAAAAAAAAAAAAAAAAAAAA